>NC_044559.1:58496637-58512622 GCF_007565055.1 Rhinopithecus roxellana | reverse complement strand
AATCTGCAATTAGATACTTCATAGCGCAATGAACATTACAGTGACAAAGGAAATAACCACAGATGAAAACTAGAAAGAAGCTTTCTTAGAAACTTCTTGGTGATGTGTGAATTCATCTCACAGAGTTACACTTATGTTTCGTGGAGCAGTCCATTAACACTGTCTTTGGGGAAACTGAGAAGGGCTTCTTTGGATCACATTGAGGCCTACGCTGATAAAGGAAATTTCATCCGTTCAAAACGTGAAAGAAGCTTTCTGAGAAACTTCTTTCTGATCTGTGAGTTCTTCACAGAGTACAAACTCTGCCTCAAGAAGCAGTTTGCTAACACTCTCTTCGTGGAATCTGCAAAGTGATATTTGGGAGTCTATTGGGGCCCATGGTGATAAAGCAAATATCCTCACATAATAACTAAAGAGAGCTTTCTGAGAAACTGCATTGCCATGTGTGAATGCAACTCCCAGAGTTACACGTTTCTCTTCATTGATCAGTTTGTTAGCACAGTTTTCTGGAAATCTGCAATTAGATACTTCATAGCGCAATGAACATTACAGTGACAAAGGAAATATCCACAGATGAAAACTAGAAAGAAGCTTTCTTAGAAACTTCTTGGATGTGTGAATTCATCTCACAGAGTTACACTTATGTTTCGTGGAGCAGTCCATTAACACTGTCTTTGGGGAAACTGAGAAGGGCTTCTTTGGATCACATTGAGGCCTACGCTGATAAAGGAAATTTCATCCGTTCAAAACGTGAAAGAAGCTTTCTGAGAAACTTCTTTCTGATCTGTGAGTTCATCTCACAGAGTTACAAACTCTGCCTCAAGAAGCAGTTTGCTAACACTCTCTTCGTGGAATCTGCAAAGTGATATTGGGAGTCTATTGGGGCCCATGGTGATAAAGCAAATATCCTCACATAATAACTAAAGAGAAGCTTTCTGAGAAACTGCATTGCCATGTGTGAATGCAACTCACAGAGTTACACGTTTCTCTTCATTGATCAGTTTGTTAGCACAGTTTTCTGGAAATCTGCAATTAGATACTTCATAGCGCAATGAACATTACAGTGACAAAGGAAATAACCACAGATGAAAACTAGAAGAAGCTTTCTTAGAAACTTCTTGGTGATGTGTGAATTCATCTCACAGAGTTACACTTATGTTTCGTGGAGCAGTCCATTAACACTGTCTTTGGGGAAACTGAGAAGGGCTTCTTTGGATCACATTGAGGCCTACGCTGATAAAGGAAATTTCATCTCGTTCAAAACGTGAAAGAAGCTTTCTGAGAAACTTCTTTCTGATCTGTGAGTTCTTCTCACAGAGTACAAACTCTGCCTCAAGAAGCAGTTTGCTAACACTCTCTTCGTGGAATCTGCAAAGTGATATTTGGGAGTCTATTGGGGCCCATGGTGATAAAGCAAATATCCTCACATAATAACTAAAGAGAAGCTTTCTGAGAAACTGCATTGCCATGTGTGAATGCAACTCCAGAGTTACACGTTTCTCTTCATTGATCAGTTTGTTAGCACAGTTTTCTGGAAATCTGCAATTAGATACTTCATAGCGCAATGAACATTACAGTGACAAAGGAAATATCCACAGATGAAAACTAGAAAGAAGCTTTCTTAGAAACTTCTTGGTGATGTGTGAATTCATCTCACAGAGTTACACTTATGTTTCGTGGAGCAGTCCATTAACACTGTCTTTGGGGAAACTGAGAAGGGCTTCTTTGGATCACATTGAGGCCTACGCTGATAAAGGAAATTTCATCCGTTCAAAACGTGAAAGAAGCTTTCTGAGAAACTTCTTTCTGATCTGTGAGTTCATCTCACAGAGTTACAAACTCTGCCTCAAGAAGCAGTTTGCTAACACTCTCTTCGTGGAATCTGCAAAGTGATATTTGGGAGTCTATTGGGGCCCATGGTGATAAAGCAAATATCCTCACATAATAACTAAAGAGAAGCTTTCTGAAAACTGCATTGCCATGTGTGAATGCAACTCACAGAGTTACACGTTTCTCTTCATTGATCAGTTTGTTAGCACAGTTTTCTGGAAATCTGCAATTAGATACTTCATAGCGCCATGAACATTACAGTGACAAAGGAAATATCCACAGATGAAAACTAGAAAGAAGCTTTCTTAGAAATTTCTTGGTGATGTGTGAATTCATCTCACAAAGTTACACTTATGTTTCGTGGAGCAGTCCATTAACACTGTCTTTGGGGAAACTGAGAAGGGCTTCTTGGGATCACATTGAGGCCTACGCTGATAAAGGAAATTTCATCTGTTCAAAACGTGAAAGAAGCTTTCTGAGAAACTTCTTTCTGATCTGTGAGTTCATCTCACAGAGTTACAAACTCTGCCTCAAGAAGCAGTTTGCTAACACTCTCTTCGTGGAATCTGCAAAGTGATATATGGGAGTCTATTGGGGCCCATGGTGATAAAGCAAATATCCTCACATAATAACTAAAGAGAAGCTTTCTGAGAAACTGCATTGCCATGTGTGAATGCAACTCACAGAGTTACACGTTTCTCTTCATTGATCAGTTGTTAGCACAGTTTTTCTGGAATATCTGCAATTAGATACTTCATAGCGCAATGAACATTACAGTGACAAAGGAAATAACCACAGATGAAAACTAGAAAGAAGCTTTCTTAGAAACTTCTTGGTGATGTGTGAATTCATCTCACAGAGTTACACTTATGTTTCGTGGAGCAGTCCATTAACACTGTCTTTGGGGAAACTGAGAAGGGCTTCTTTGGATCACATTGAGGCCTACGCTGATAAAGGAAATTTCATCCGTTCAAAACGTGAAAGAAGCTTTCTGAGAAACTTCTTTCTGATCTGTGAGTTCATCTCACAGAGTTACAAACTCTGCCTCAAGAAGCAGTTTGCTAACACTCTCTTCGTGGAATCTGCAAAGTGATATTTGGGAGTCTATTGGGGCCCATGGTGATAAAGCAAATATCCTCACATAATAACTAAAGAGAAGCTTTCTGAGAAACTGCATTGCCATGTGTGAATGCAACTCACAGAGTTACACGTTTCTCTTCATTGATCAGTTTGTTAGCACAGTTTTCTGGAAATCTGCAATTAGATACTTCATAGCGCAATGAACATTACAGTGACAAGGAAATATCCACAGATGAAAACTAGAAAGAAGCTTTCTTAGAAACTTCTTGGTGATGTGTGAATTCATCTCACAGAGTTACACTTATGTTTCGTGGAGCAGTCCATTAACAGTGTCTTTGGGGAAACTGAGAAGGGCTTCTTTGGATCACATTGAGGCCTACGCTGATAAAGGAAATTTCATCCGTTCAAAACGTGAAAGAAGCTTTCTGAGAAACTTCTTTCTGATCTGTGAGTTCATCTCACAGAGTTACAAACTCTGCCTCAAGAAGCAGTTTGCTAACACTCTCTTCGTGGAATCTGCAAAGTGATATTTGGGAGTCTATTGGGGCCCATGGTGATAAAGCAAATATCCTCACATAATAACTAAAGAGAAGCTTTCTGAGAAACTGCATTGCCATGTGTGAATGCAACTCACAGAGTTACACGTTTCTCTTCATTGATCAGTTTGTTAGCACAGTTTTCTGGAAATCTGCAATTAGATACTTCATAGCGCAATGAACATTACAGTGACAAAGGAAATATCCACAGATGAAAACTAGAAAGAAGCTTTCTTAGAAACTTCTTGGTGATGTGTGAATTCATCTCACAGAGTTACACTTATGTTTCGTGGAGCAGTCCATTAACACTGTCTTTGGGGAAACTGAGAAGGGCTTCTTTGGATCACATTGAGGCCTACGCTGATAAAGGAAATTTCATCCGTTCAAAACGTGAAAGAAGCTTTCTGAGAAACTTCTTTCTGATCTGTGAGTTCATCTCACAGAGTTACAAACTCTGCCTCAAGAAGCAGTTTGCTAACACTCTCTTCGTGGAATCTGCAAAGTGATATTTGGGAGTCTATTGGGGCCCATGGTGATAAAGCAAATATCCTCACATAATAACTAAAGAGAAGCTTTCTGAGAAACTGCATTGCCATGTGTGAATGCAACTCACAGAGTTACACGTTTCTCTTCATTGATCAGTTTGTTAGCACAGTTTTCTGGAAATCTGCAATTAGATACTTCATAGCGCAATGAACATTACAGTGACAAAGGAAATATCCACAGATGAAAACTAGAAAGAAGCTTTCTTAGAAACTTCTTGGTGATGTGTGAATTCATCTCACAGAGTTACACTTATGTTTCGTGGAGCAGTCCATTAACACTGTCTTTGGGGAAACTGAGAAGGGCTTCTTTGGATCACATTGAGGCCTACGCTGATAAAGGAAATTTCATCCGTTCAAAACGTGAAAGAAGCTTTCTGAGAAACTTCTTTCTGATCTGTGAGTTCATCTCACAGAGTTACAAACTCTGCCTCAAGAAGCAGTTTGCTAACACTCTCTTCGTGGAATCTGCAAAGTGATATTTGGGAGTCTATTGGGGCCCATGGTGATAAAGCAAATATCCTCACATAATAACTAAAGAGAAGCTTTCTGAGAAACTGCATTGCCATGTGTGAATGCAACTCCCAGAGTTACACGTTTCTCTTCATTGATCAGTTTGTTAGCACAGTTTTCTGGAAATCTGCAATTAGATACTTCATAGCGCAATGAACATTACAGTGACAAAGGAAATATCCACAGATGAAAACTAGAAAGAAGCTTTCTTAGAAACTTCTTGGTGATGTGTGAATTCATCTCACAGAGTTACACTTATGTTTCGTGGAGCAGTCCATTAACACTGTCTTTGGGGAAACTGAGAAGGGCTTCTTTGGATCACATTGAGGCCTACGCTGATAAAGGAAATTTCATCCGTTCAAAACGTGAAAGAAGCTTTCTGAGAAACTTCTTTCTGATCTGTGAGTTCATCTCACAGAGTTACAAACTCTGCCTCAAGAAGCAGTTTGCTAACACTCTCTTCGTGGAATCTGCAAAGTGATATTTGGGAGTCTATTGGGGCCCATGGTGATAAAGCAAATATCCTCACATAATAACTAAAGAGAAGCTTTCTGAGAAACTGCATTGCCATGTGTGAATGCAACTCACAGAGTTACACGTTTCTCTTCATTGATCAGTTTGTTAGCACAGTTTTCTGGAAATCTGCAATTAGATACTTCATAGCGCAATGAACATTACAGTGACAAAGGAAATATCCACAGATGAAAACTAGAAAGAAGCTTTCTTAGAAACTTCTTGGTGATGTGTGAATTCATCTCACAGAGTTACACTTATGTTTCGTGGAGCAGTCCATTAACACTGTCTTTGGGGAAACTGAGAAGGGCTTCTTGGATCACATTGAGGCCTACGCTGATAAAGGAAATTTCATCCGTTCAAAACGTGAAAGAAGCTTTCTGAGAAACTTCTTTCTGATCTGTGAGTTCTTCTCACAGAGTTACAAACTCTGCCTCAAGAAGCAGTTTGCTAACACTCTCTTCGTGGAATCTGCAAAGTGATATTTGGGAGTCTATTGGGGCCCATGTTGATAAAGCAAATATCCTCACATAATAACTAAAGAGAAGCTTTCTGAGAAACTGCATTGCCATGTGTGAATGCAACTCACAGAGTTACGCCAGTGTTTTTTGGAGCCGTTTCTTAGGACTGTTTCCATGGATTCTGAGAAGTGATATTTCTGATAGCTTTGAAGAATAGAAGGAGAAAATAATTATCCTCCAAGAGAAAGAGGAACCAAGCTTTCTGAGAAACTGCTTTGTGATATGTGAATTCATTTCACAGTGTTCTATCACCCTTTCTCGGTGGAGTTTCCTAGCACTCATATTGAGGAATCTCAGATGTGATGTCTTGGATATCGTTGAATCGCATGCTGAATAAGGAACTATCCTCAGAGAAACCTGCAGAGAAGCCTTCTCAGAAACTTCTATGTTGTGGGTGAATTCAGCCCACAGATGTCCATCATTGTTTCCACTGAGAAACTTGCTAGCAGAGTTTTCGCAGAATCTGCAATAGGACACACGGTGGCGCTCCAAGACCACAAATAACCTCGTCTTATTAAAGAAAGAAGCTTTCTGAACACCGCTTTGAGATGTGTGAATTCAACTCACTAAGTTGCAGCTGTATTTCGTGGGGCCGTGCCCTAGCCCTATTTGTGTGGAATCTGAGAACAGATATTCCCGATCCCTTTGAAAACAATGGGGCCAATGGAAACATCTTCCAATAAAAATGAGAAAGAAGCTTTCTGAGAAACTTCTTTCTGATCTGTGAGTTCATCTCACAGAGTTACAAACTCTGCCTCAAGAAGCAGTTTGCTAACACTCTGTTCGTGGAATCTGCAAAGGGATATTTGGGAGTCTATTGGGGCCCATGGTGATAAAGCAAATATCCTCACATAATAACTAAAGAGAAGCTTTCTGAGAAACTGCATTGCCATGTGTGAATGCAACTCCCAGAGTTACACGTTTCTCCTCATTGATCAGTTTGTTAGCACAGTTTTCTGGAAATCTGCCATTAGATACTTCATAGCGCAATGAACATTACAGTGACAAAGGAAATATCCACAGATGAAAACTAGAAAGAAGCTTTCTTAGAAACTTCTTGGTGATGTGTGAATTCATCTCACAGAGTTACACTTATGTTTCGTGGAGCAGTCCATTAACACTGTCTTTGGGGAAACTGAGAAGGGCTTCTTTGGATCACATTGAGGCCTACGCTGATAAAGGAAATTTCATCCGTTCAAAACGTGAAAGAAGCTTTCTGAGAAACTTCTTTCTGATCTGTGAGTTCTTCTCACAGAGGTACAAACTCTGCCTCAAGAAGCAGTTTGCTAACACTCTCTTCGTGGAATCTGCAAAGTGATATTTGGGAGTCTATTGGGGCCCATGGTGATAAAGCAAATATCCTCACATAATAACTAAAGAGAAGCTTTCTGAGAAACTGCATTGCCATGTGTGAATGCAACTCCCAGAGTTACACGTTTCTCTTCATTGATCAGTTTGTTAGCACAGTTTTCTGGAAATCTGCCATTAGATACTTCATAGCGCAATGAACATTACAGTGACAAAGGAAATATCCACAGATGAAAACTAGAAAGAAGCTTTCTTAGAAACTTCTTGGTGATGTGTGAATTCATCTCACAGAGTTACACTTATGTTTCGTGGAGCAGTCCATTAACACTGTCTTTGGGGAAACTGAGAAGGGCTTCTTTGGATCACATTGAGGCCTACGCTGATAAAGGAAATTTCATCCGTTCAAAACGTGAAAGAAGCTTTCTGAGAAACTTCTTTCTGATCTGTGAGTTCATCTCACAGAGTTACAAACTCTGCCTCAAGAAGCAGTTTGCTAACACTCTCTTCGTGGAATCTGCAAAGTGATATTTGGGAGTCTATTGGGGCCCATGGTGAATAAAGCAAATATCCTCACATAATAACTAAAGAGAAGCTTTCTGAGAAACTGCATTGCCATGTGTGAATGCAACTCCCAGAGTTACACGTTTCTCTTCATTGATCAGTTTGTTAGCACAGTTTTCTGGAAATCTGCAATTAGATACTTCATAGCGCAATGAACATTACAGTGACAAAGGAAATATCCACAGATGAAAACTAGAAAGAAGCTTTCTTAGAAACTTCTTGGTGATGTGTGAATTCATCTCACAGAGTTACACTTATGTTTCGTGGAGCATTCCATTAACACTGTCTTTGGGGAAACTGAGAAGGGCTTCCTTGGATCACATTGAGGCCTACGCTGATAAAGGAAATTTCATCCGTTCAAAACGTGAAAGAAGCTTTCTGAGAAACTTCTTTCTGATCTGTGAGTTCTTCTCACAGAGTTACAAACTCTGCCTCAAGAAGCAGTTTGCTAACACTCTCTTCGTGGAATCTGCAAAGTGATATTTGGGAGTCTATTGGGGCCCATGTTGATAAAGCAAATATCCTCACATAATAACTAAAGAGAAGCTTTCTGAGAAACTGCATTGCCATGTGTGAATGCAACTCACAGAGTTACGCCAGTGTTTTTTGGAGCCGTTTCTTAGGACTGTTTCCATGGATTCTGAGAAGTGATATTTCTGATAGCTTTGAAGAATAGAAGGAGAAAATAATTATCCTCCAAGAGAAAGAGGAACCAAGCTTTCTGAGAAACTGCTTTGTGATATGTGAATTCATTTCACAGTGTTCTATCACCCTTTCTCGGTGGAGTTTCCTAGCACTCATATTGAGGAATCTCAGATGTGATGTCTTGGATATCGTTGAATCGCATGCTGAATAAGGAACTATCCTCAGAGAAACCTGCAGAGAAGCCTTCTCAGAAACTTCTATGTTGTGGGTGAATTCAGCCCACAGATGTCCATCATTGTTTCCACTGAGAAACTTGCTAGCAGAGTTTTCGCAGAATCTGCAATAGGACACACGGTGGCGCTCCAAGACCACAAATAACCTCGTCTTATTAAAGAAAGAAGCTTTCTGAACACCGCTTTGAGATGTGTGAATTCAACTCACTAAGTTGCAGCTGTATTTCGTGGGGCCGTGCCCTAGCCCTATTTGTGTGGAATCTGAGAACAGATATTCCCGATCCCTTTGAAAACAATGGGGCCAATGGAAACATCTTCCAATAAAAATGAGAAAGAAGCTTTCTGAGAAACTTCTTTCTGATCTGTGAGTTCATCTCACAGAGTTACAAACTCTGCCTCAAGAAGCAGTTTGCTAACACTCTGTTCGTGGAATCTGCAAAGGGATATTTGGGAGTCTATTGGGGCCCATGGTGATAAAGCAAATATCCTCACATAATAACTAAAGAGAAGCTTTCTGAGAAACTGCATTGCCATGTGTGAATGCAACTCCCAGAGTTACACGTTTCTCCTCATTGATCAGTTTGTTAGCACAGTTTTCTGGAAATCTGCCATTAGATACTTCATAGCGCAATGAACATTACAGTGACAAAGGAAATATCCACAGATGAAAACTAGAAAGAAGCTTTCTTAGAAACTTCTTGGTGATGTGTGAATTCATCTCACAGAGTTACACTTATGTTTCGTGGAGCAGTCCATTAACACTGTCTTTGGGGAAACTGAGAAGGGCTTCTTTGGATCACATTGAGGCCTACGCTGATAAAGGAAATTTCATCCGTTCAAAACGTGAAAGAAGCTTTCTGAGAAACTTCTTTCTGATCTGTGAGTTCTTCTCACAGAGGTACAAACTCTGCCTCAAGAAGCAGTTTGCTAACACTCTCTTCGTGGAATCTGCAAAGTGATATTTCGGAGTCTATTGGGGCCCATGGTGATAAAGCAAATATCCTCACATAATAACTAAAGAGAAGCTTTCTGAGAAACTGCATTGCCATGTGTGAATGCAACTCCCAGAGTTACACGTTTCTCTTCATTGATCAGTTTGTTAGCACAGTTTTCTGGAAATCTGCCATTAGATACTTCATAGCGCAATGAACATTACAGTGACAAAGGAAATATCCACAGATGAAAACTAGAAAGAAGCTTTCTTAGAAACTTCTTGGTGATGTGTGAATTCATCTCACAGAGTTACACTTATGTTTCGTGGAGCAGTCCATTAACACTGTCTTTGGGGAAACTGAGAAGGGCTTCTTTGGATCACATTGAGGCCTACGCTGATAAAGGAAATTTCATCCGTTCAAAACGTGAAAGAAGCTTTCTGAGAAACTTCTTTCTGATCTGTGAGTTCATCTCACAGAGTTACAAACTCTGCCTCAAGAAGCAGTTTGCTAACACTCTCTTCGTGGAATCTGCAAAGTGATATTTGGGAGTCTATTGGGGCCCATGGTGATAAAGCAAATATCCTCACATAATAACTAAAGAGAAGCTTTCTGAGAAACTGCATTGCCATGTGTGAATGCAACTCACAGAGTTACACGTTTCTCTTCATTGATCAGTTTGTTAGCACAGTTTTCTGGAAATCTGCAATTAGATACTTCATAGCGCAATGAACATTACAGTGACAAAGGAAATATCCACAGATGAAAACTAGAAAGAAGCTTTCTTAGAAACTTCTTGGTGATGTGTGAATTCATCTCACAGAGTTACACTTATGTTTCGTGGAGCAGTCCATTAACACTGTCTTTGGGGAAACTGAGAAGGGCTTCTTTGGATCACATTGAGGCCTACGCTGATAAAGGAAATTTCATCCGTTCAAAACGTGAAAGAAGCTTTCTGAGAAACTTCTTTCTGATCTGTGAGTTCATCTCACAGAGTTACAAACTCTGCCTCAAGAAGCAGTTTGCTAACACTCTCTTCGTGGAATCTGCAAAGTGATATTTGGGAGTCTATTGGGGCCCATGGTGATAAAGCAAATATCCTCACATAATAACTAAAGAGAAGCTTTCTGAGAAACTGCATTGCCATGTGTGAATGCAACTCCCAGAGTTACACGTTTCTCTTCATTGATCAGTTTGTTAGCACAGTTTTCTGGAAATCTGCAATTAGATACTTCATAGCGCAATGAACATTACAGTGACAAAGGAAATATCCACAGATGAAAACTAGAAAGAAGCTTTCTTAGAAACTTCTTGGTGATGTGTGAATTCATCTCACAGAGTTACACTTATGTTTCGTGGAGCAGTCCATTAACACTGTCTTTGGGGAAACTGAGAAGGGCTTCTTTGGATCACATTGAGGCCTACGCTGATAAAGGAAATTTCATCCGTTCAAAACGTGAAAGAAGCTTTCTGAGAAACTTCTTTCTGATCTGTGAGTTCATCTCACAGAGTTACAAACTCTGCCTCAAGAAGCAGTTTGCTAACACTCTCTTCGTGGAATCTGCAAAGTGATATTTGGGAGTCTATTGGGGCCCATGGTGATAAAGCAAATATCCTCACATAATAACTAAAGAGAAGCTTTCTGAGAAACTGCATTGCCATGTGTGAATGCAACTCCAGAGTTACACGTTTCTCTTCATTGATCAGTTTGTTAGCACAGTTTTCTGGAAATCTGCAATTAGATACTTCATAGCGCAATGAACATTACAGTGACAAAGGAAATATCCACAGATGAAAACTAGAAAGAAGCTTTCTTAGAAACTTCTTGGTGATGTGTGAATTCATCTCACAGAGTTACACTTATGTTTCGTGGAGCATTCCATTAACACTGTCTTTGGGGAAACTGAGAAGGGCTTCTTGGATCACATTGAGGCCTACGCTGATAAAGGAAATTTCATCCGTTCAAAACGTGAAAGAAGCTTTCTGAGAAACTTCTTTCTGATCTGTGAGTTCTTCTCACAGAGTTACAAACTCTGCCTCAAGAAGCAGTTTGCTAACACTCTCTTCGTGGAATCTGCAAAGTGATATTTGGGAGTCTATTGGGGCCCATGTTGATAAAGCAAATATCCTCACATAATAACTAAAGAGAAGCTTTCTGAGAAACTGCATTGCCATGTGTGAATGCAACTCACAGAGTTACGCCAGTGTTTTTTGGAGCCGTTTCTTAGGACTGTTTCCATGGATTCTGAGAAGTGATATTTCTGATAGCTTTGAAGAATAGAAGGAGAAAATAATTATCCTCCAAGAGAAAGAGGAACCAAGCTTTCTGAGAAACTGCTTTGTGATATGTGAATTCATTTCACAGTGTTCTATCACCCTTTCTCGGTGGAGTTTCCTAGCACTCATATTGAGGAATCTCAGATGTGATGTCTTGGATATCGTTGAATCGCATGCTGAATAAGGAACTATCCTCAGAGAAACCTGCAGAGAAGCCTTCTCAGAAACTTCTATGTTGTGGGTGAATTCAGCCCACAGATGTCCATCATTGTTTCCACTGAGAAACTTGCTAGCAGAGTTTTCGCAGAATCTGCAATAGGACACACGGTGGCGCTCCAAGACCACAAATAACCTCGTCTTATTAAAGAAAGAAGCTTTCTGAACACCGCTTTGAGATGTGTGAATTCAACTCACTAAGTTGCAGCTGTATTTCGTGGGGCCGTGCCCTAGCCCTATTTGTGTGGAATCTGAGAACAGATATTCCCGATCCCTTTGAAAACAATGGGGCCAATGGAAACATCTTCCAATAAAAATGAGAAAGAAGCTTTCTGAGAAACTTCTTTCTGATCTGTGAGTTCATCTCACAGAGTTACAAACTCTGCCTCAAGAAGCAGTTTGCTAACACTCTGTTCGTGGAATCTGCAAAGGGATATTTGGGAGTCTATTGGGGCCCATGGTGATAAAGCAAATATCCTCACATAATAACTAAAGAGAAGCTTTCTGAGAAACTGCATTGCCATGTGTGAATGCAACTCCCAGAGTTACACGTTTCTCCTCATTGATCAGTTTGTTAGCACAGTTTTCTGGAAATCTGCCATTAGATACTTCATAGCGCAATGAACATTACAGTGACAAAGGAAATATCCACAGATGAAAACTAGAAAGAAGCTTTCTTAGAAACTTCTTGGTGATGTGTGAATTCATCTCACAGAGTTACACTTATGTTTCGTGGAGCAGTCCATTAACACTGTCTTTGGGGAAACTGAGAAGGGCTTCTTTGGATCACATTGAGGCCTACGCTGATAAAGGAAATTTCATCCGTTCAAAACGTGAAAGAAGCTTTCTGAGAAACTTCTTTCTGATCTGTGAGTTCTTCTCACAGAGGTACAAACTCTGCCTCAAGAAGCAGTTTGCTAACACTCTCTTCGTGGAATCTGCAAAGTGATATTTCGGAGTCTATTGGGGCCCATGGTGATAAAGCAAATATCCTCACATAATAACTAAAGAGAAGCTTTCTGAGAAACTGCATTGCCATGTGTGAATGCAACTCCCAGAGTTACACGTTTCTCTTCATTGATCAGTTTGTTAGCACAGTTTTCTGGAAATCTGCCATTAGATACTTCATAGCGCAATGAACATTACAGTGACAAAGGAAATATCCACAGATGAAAACTAGAAAGAAGCTTTCTTAGAAACTTCTTGGTGATGTGTGAATTCATCTCACAGAGTTACACTTATGTTTCGTGGAGCAGTCCATTAACACTGTCTTTGGGGAAACTGAGAAGGGCTTCTTTGGATCACATTGAGGCCTATGCTGATAAAGGAAATTTCATCCGTTCAAAACGTGAAAGAAGCTTTCTGAGAAACTTCTTTCTGATCTATGAGTTCATCTCACAGAGTTACAAACTCTGCCTCAAGAAGCAGTTTGCTAACACTCTCTTCGTGGAATCTGCAAAGTGATATTTGGGAGTCTATTGGGGCCCATGGTGATAAAGCAAATATCCTCACATAATAACTAAAGAGAAGCTTTCTGAGAAACTGCATTGCCATGTGTGAATGCAACTCCCAGAGTTACACGTTTCTCTTCATTGATCAGTTTGTTAGCACAGTTTTCTGGAAATCTGCAATTAGATACTTCATAGCGCCATGAACATTACAGTGACAAAGGAAATATCCACAGATGAAAACTAGAAAGAAGCTTTCTTAGAAATTTCTTGGTGATGTGTGAATTCATCTCACAAAGTTACACTTATGTTTCGTGGAGCAGTCCATTAACACTGTCTTTGGGGAAACTGAGAAGGGCTTCTTTGGATCACATTGAGGCCTACGCTGATAAAGGAAATTTCATCTGTTCAAAACGTGAAAGAAGCTTTCTGAGAAACTTCTTTCTGATCTGTGAGTTCATCTCACAGAGTTACAAACTCTGCCTCAAGAAGCAGTTTGCTAACACTCTCTTCGTGGAATCTGCAAAGTGATATTGGGAGTCTATTGGGGCCCATGGTGATAAAGCAAATATCCTCACATAATAACTAAAGAGAAGCTTTCTGAGAAACTGCATTGCCATGTGTGAATGCAACTCACAGAGTTACACGTTTCTCTTCATTGATCAGTTTGTTAGCACAGTTTTTGGAATATCTGCAATTAGATACTTCATAGCGCAATGAACATTACAGTGACAAAGGAAATAACCACAGATGAAAACTAGAAAGAAGCTTTCTTAGAAACTTCTTGGTGATGTGTGAATTCATCTCACAGAGTTACACTTATGTTTCGTGGAGCAGTCCATTAACACTGTCTTTGGGGAAACTGAGAAGGGCTTCTTTGGATCACATTGAGGCCCTACGCTGATAAAGGAAATTTCATCCGTTCAAAACGTGAAAGAAGCTTTCTGAGAAACTTCTTTCTGATCTGTGAGTTCTTCTCACAGAGGTACAAACTCTGCCTCAAGAAGCAGTTTGCTAACACTCTCTTCGTGGAATCTGCAAAGTGATATTTGGGAGTCTATTGGGGCCCATGGTGATAAAGCAAATATCCTCACATAATAACTAAAGAGAAGCTTTCTGAGAAACTGCATTGCCATGTTGTGAATTGCAACTCACAGAGTTACACGTTTCTCTTCATTGATCAGTTTGTTAGCACAGTTTTCTGGAAATCTGCAATTAGATACTTCATAGCGCAATGAACATTACAGTGACAAAGGAAATATCCACAGATGAAAACTAGAAAGAAGCTTTCTTAGAAACTTCTTGGTGATGTGTGAATTCATCTCACAGAGTTACACTTATGTTTCGTGGAGCAGTCCATTAACACTGTCTTTGGGGAAACTGAGAAGGGCTTCTTTGGATCACATTGAGGCCTACGCTGATAAAGGAAATTTCATCCGTTCAAAACGTGAAAGAAGCTTTCTGAGAAACTTCTTTCTGATCTGTGAGTTCATCTCACAGAGTTACAAACTCTGCCTCAAGAAGCAGTTTGCTAACACTCTCTTCGTGGAATCTGCAAAGTGATATTTGGGAGTCTATTGGGGCCCATGGTGATAAAGCAAATATCCTCACATAATAACTAAAGAGAAGCTTTCTGAGAAACTGCATTGCCATGTGTGAATGCAACTCACAGAGTTACACGTTTCTCTTCATTGATCAGTTTGTTAGCACAGTTTTTGGAATCTGCAATTAGATACTTCATAGCGCAATGAACATTACAGTGACAAAGGAAATATCCACAGATGAAAACTAGAAAGAAGCTTTCTTAGAAACTTCTTGGTGATGTGTGAATTCATCTCACAGAGTTACACTTATGTTTCGTGGAGCAGTCATCCTTAACACTGTCTTTGGGGAAACTGAGAAGGGCTTCTTTGGATCACATTGAGGCCTCTAAAAATTTCATCCGTTCAAACGTGAAAGAAGCTTTCTGAGAAACTTCTTTCTGATCTGTGAGTTCTTCTCACAGAGTTACAAACTCTGCCTCAAGAAGCAGTTTGCTAACACTCTCTTCGTGGAATCTGCAAAGTGATATTTGGGAGTCTATTGGGGCCCATGGTGATAAAGCAAATATCCTCACATAATAACTAAAGAGAAGCTTTCTGAGAAACTGCATTGCCATGTGTGAATGCAACTCACAGAGTTACACGTTTCTCTTCATTGATCAGTTTGTTAGCACAGTTTTCTGGAAATCTGCAATTAGATACTTCATAGCGCAATGAACATTACAGTGACAAAGGAAATATCCACAGATGAAAACTAGAAAAAGCTTTCTTAGAAACTTCTTGGTGATGTGTGAATTCATCTCACAGAGTTACACTTATGTTTCGTGGAGCAGTCCATTAACACTGTCTTTGGGGAAACTGAGAAGGGCTTCTTTGGATCACATTGAGGCCTACGCTGATAAAGGAAATTTCATCCGTTCAAAACGTGAAAGAAGCTTTCTGAGAAACTTCTTTCTGATCTGTGAGTTCATCTCACAGAGTTACAAACTCTGCCTCAAGAAGCAGTTTGCTAACACTCTCTTCGTGGAATCTGCAAAGTGATATTTGGGAGTCTATTGGGGCCCATGGTGATAAAGCAAATATCCTCACATAATAACTAAAGAGAAGCTTTCTGAGAAACTGCATTGCCATGTGTGAATGCAACTCACAGAGTTACACGTTTCTCTTCATTGATCAGTTTGTTAGCACAGTTTTCTGGAAATCTGCAATTAGATACTTCATAGCGCAATGAACATTACAGTGACAAAGGAAATATCCACAGATGAAAACTAGAAAGAAGCTTTCTTAGA
>NC_044559.1:58453581-58496537 GCF_007565055.1 Rhinopithecus roxellana | reverse complement strand
GAAAGAAGAAAGAAAGAAAGAAAGAGAAAGAAAAGGAAAGGAAAGAGGAAGGAAAGAAAGAAAGAGAGGAAAAGAAAGAAAGAAAGAAAGAAAGAAGAAAGAAAGAAAGAAGAGAAGAAAGAAAGAAGGAAGGAAGGAAAAAACAGAGTGAGAAACAGATATATTGCGCAAGGGGGAAAGATCTAGTTGTTTGCTTAAAGGAACAGGAAGTTGGTAAAATGGAATAAATTCAGATATTCTTTGGAAGTTTTCAATAATAGATTTCAGAATATCTTTTTCTCAAAACAGATATTATAATAATGTTTGTAAGATGCCCATTTTCCATTTGACATCCTATTAAAAAGTTAAGATTCTTGTGAGATATGTTTTTCCTAATGGGTTAAATTAATTTTCTTTTTTCTTTTCGAGTTGGGGGTCTCTGTTGCCCAGGCTGTAGTGCAATGGTAAGATCATAGCTCACTGCAGCCTTGAACTCCTGGACTCAAGGGATTCTCTCATCTTTTAAGTTCAATTATTAAGTTGTTAAAAAACAAAAAACAAAATAAAAGGTTACCAGCTTCAGGCCAGACACAGTGGCTCACACCTATAATCTCAACACTTTGGGAGGCCGAGGTGGGTGGATCATTTGAGACCAGCCTGGCCAAAAGGGTGAAACCGTGTCCCTACTAAAAATACAAAAATTAGCTGGGCATGGAGGTGGGTGCCTATAATCCCAGCTACTTGGGAGGATGAGGCAGGAGAATCGCTTGAACCCAGGAGACGGAGGTTGCAGTGAGCCGTGATTGCACCACTGCACTCCAGCCTGGGCAACAGAACGAAACTGTCTGAAAACAAACAAACAAAAAATGGTGAGCCTTAGGACTCACGGTTTCTGTAATAAGGACTGCATCCCTTCTGCAAATTGAGAAACTCAGTCCAGTGGCTGTGCATTACATCGGTGCCCTGGTGCACATCAGCGCTGAGCTTTAGGTGCAGGGAGAACAGCTGCAGGGGGAGAGCTCTGAGGCCGGGAGACCCTCACAGGCTGTCACATCACCTGGGCATGAGAGGATGACAGGCCACTGGGAAAGGGAATGGATGTTCAACAAGATATGTCGATAATGGCATTGATGGTGTTTAGCAGTTGCCAGGGCAGGGGGTGAGAGGAAGTGAAAGCCAAATGTGACCATCATCTTGGTAACAAGAGCGTCTGTCACATCCCCAAACCCCCGCAGCATGGCTCTTGAACTGGATTCCATCCCGGTCCCCAGGGTCTCACACATCACATGAATAACAGGGTGGGGGTGAGACTAGCATTCCCAGATAAGCCAAGCCCTCAGCCCAGGCTTGCACACACCTCTGAGATGTCCCCATGAGGATCCCAACTCCATCGTATTATCTCCCGTCATTTAAAGACCTCCTTCCTGCCTCAACCCTGTCTCTGCTTCCCTTTAGAGACAAACTTCTCAGGAGGCCGCTGTCTCCATTTCCCCCTCCTGAGTGGGATCTCCACTCCATGGCCATGGTCCCAAATGGAATGGATGCTTTTCCAGTCTCCTCTTTTATTTTTTATTTTTCCTTGAGACAGGGTCTTTCTCTATCGCCCAGGCTGGAGTGCAGTGGTGTGATCTGGGCTCACTGCAACCTCCGCCTTCTGAGCTCAAGTGATTCTCCCACCCCAGCCTCCCAAGTAGCTGGGATTACAGGCATGCGCCACCATATCCAGCTAATTTTTGTATTTTTTATAGAGACAGGGTCTCACTATGTTGGCCAGGCTGGTCTTGAACTCTTGGGCTCAAACCATCCTCCAGCCTTGGCCTCCCAAAATGCTAGGATTACAGGCATGAGCCACCATGCCTGGCCCAGTCTCCTCTTAAATAACCTTTCAGCGTCACTTGGCAGCTGCGTCCCCTGCTTGCTTACCTCTCCTCCTCCCTCCCAGCTGTGTCCCCTGCGTTTCCCTGGCTGCACCTCTTGTCTTTCTGCCCACTCCTTGGTAGCTTCCTCTCAGAGGTAAGGTGCAGGCCTTCTCTTCTCGTAGCACCTTCTCCTCCCAGCTGACTTTCTCTGCATCCTCACCTTTAGATACCATCTGCCTTCAAGGTCCAAATAATAGACATCCCCAGACCCCAGATTTGAGCTCCAGCCTCGCACACGTGGTTCCCTCTTCTGCCTGTCTGCGCTTCAGTCTCACATGCCACAGTTTGCTCCTCCTCCCTCTGCTTTTATCTGCAGCCTGCTTCCTGCTGGTATTCCTCATTTCTCAGGCTGCCAGTGGGGGAGCTGTTCTCAGCATGCTCCCCTCCTTCCTATCCAGTTCATTTCCCTCACTACTTCCAGAATCCACCTGCCAGCCTCACTCCGTTTCCTCCACCACCATTAAAGTCCAAAAAAAGAGTTTCTTTCTTTTTTTCTTTTTCTTAGTCTGTGCCCAGGCTGGACTGCAGTGGTGCAATCATAGTTCACTGCAGCCTTGAATTCCTGGCATCAAGCCATCCTCCTGCCTCAGCATCCCCAGTAGCTGGGACTACAGGCACACACCACCATGCCGAGCTATTTTTTTTTTTTTTCAGAGATGGAGTCTCACTGTGGTGCCCAAGCTAGTCTCAAACTCCTGGCCTCAAGCAATCCTCCCATTTTGATCTCCCAAAGCACTGGGATTACAGGTAGGAGCCACCACACTCGGCCACTAAACTGTTTTGTTCTTTTCTTGTTTTCTTTTATTTTGAGACAAAGTCTCACTCTGTTGCCCAGGCTAGAGAACAGTGGCACAATCTCAGCTCACTTCAGCCTCGACTTCCCTGGTTCAAGCAATCCTCCCACTTCAGCTTCCCAAGCAGCTGGGACTACAGGTGTCCGCCACCACACCTGACTAATTATTGTATTGTTTGTAGAGATGGGATCTTGCTGTGTTACCCAGGCTGGTCTTGAACTCCTGAGCTCAAGCAATCCTCCCGCCTCAGCCTCCCAAAGCACTGGGATTACAGGCGTGAGTCACCAAACTCAGCACTAAACTATTTCTTATAGTTCTCTAGTTTCCAGCAAAAATGTCTCACAAGAAGCATAAAAAACAAAACAAACAAACCAAAAACAACACAACCCTTACTTGGATCATTATAATGGATTTGTTTGCTTCCAGACAGCAAATCTTTTAGGAATATTCCCTCCTTTGACCGCCTGGCCAGGGCATGGAGAATTTCCATGAGCAGGAATGTCAGATTCACACAGATTGAAGTACCAGCCTGAATTGAAAAAGCCTTATATAATTTATTTAAACTAACACTCACCAACTAAATTGGACTAAAGCCAAAGGGAAGACAGGACACCTGCTAAACGGGGAGACTCAGGGGCCAGGGAAAGGGGTTCGAGATCAGCCTTAGGACATAGTAAGATCCCCACCTCTACCAATGAAAAGTAAAATACATGCATAAATTTTATTTATTTATTTATTTATTTATTTATTTAGAGACAGAGTCTCACTCTGTTGCCCAGGCTGGAGTACGTTAGTGCATACTCCACATGTGGCCTAAAATACATAAATACATTCTGAAATAAGTAAATAAAGGCCAGGTGTGGTGGCTCATGCCTGTAATCCCAGTACTTGAGGCTGAGGTGGGTGGCTCATCCGAGGTCGGGAGTTCGAGACCAGCCTGATCAACATGGTGAAATCCCATCTCTACTAAAAATACAAAATTAGCTGGGCATGGTGGTGCATGTCTGTAGTCCCAGCTACTCAGGAGGCTGAGGCAGGAGAATCGCTTGAACCCGGGAGGCAGAGGTTGCAGTGAGCCGAGATCGGGCCATTGCACTCTAGCCTCGGTGACAGAGCAGAAACTCCATCTCAAAATGAACAAATAAAATAAAGTAAAATAAAATAAAACAAGTAAATAAATAAAAAGGGTGAGTATGTTCAGGAGGGTGCCTGGGAGCAAGTGGAGGCTGACGAGTGTGTGGGGACAGAGGTGGAGCCTCTTTACCGAGGACACCTATGGCTTCATGTGCCCTCTCTGGGAGCCGTGAAGGGGGTTTCCCTGTTCCTCATTATGGTCATCACTACCATCCTTCTTTCTGTCTGTCTCTTCAGTTGTAAAATGAAGATAACAGATCTACATTGTTCCTCAATTGGATATTTTTACGATGAATGGGTCATTATATAGGGTTTTCATGCATTTTGGTTTTTTGTTTTGTTTTGTTTTGTTTTGAGACAGAGTCTTACTCTGTCGCCTAGGCTGGAGTGCAGTGGTGCCATCTTGGCTCACTGCAAACTCTGCCTCCCGGATTCAAGCGATTCTCCTGCCTCAGCCTCCGAAGTAGCTGGGATTATAGGTGCCCACCACCACACTGGGCTAATTTTTGTATTCTTGGTAGAGACGGGGTTTCGCCATTTGGGCCAGGCTAGTCTCGAACTCCTGATCTCAGGTGATCCTCCCACCTCGGCTTCCCAAAGTGCTGGGATTACAGGCACAAGCAACCATGCCCAGCCTCATGCATTTTAAAATGAGATGTTCCAGGGACTAAAACTGCTCAGGGACCAAAGAAAAAATGAGTCCAGAAAAAGAGTTGGCTGAGAACATTACTGAGGAGAATTTACCCTGCTGCTGCAGGTGGCTAAGAACATAGACGACCACTGCACGGCCGTGTCTCCATGGACCAAAGTGGGAAAATGTCTGGCTTTGCTCTCTGCTGCCTTATCAATATGCAGCTGACAAAGGGCTGGGTTAGTTGAGGCTGGAACCACTGGGTGCCATGCATGTGCTAACAATCCACACAGGCCAGCAGGCACTGCCCCATTGTTCTGTACATTGATCAAGAATATGACAGTCAGGGCCACCACCACTTTGTTCCTGCAATGCAGGGAAACTGCAAATCTATGAAACTCAAAAACATTGCTCAGAGAATGTGCTTAGGGAAATTGCATTTCTCCCAGACATAGCAGTCTTGCTGTCTACTTCCCACACAGGAATGGCAGATCAAGTATTTAGAAGGGGCTGCTCTCTGTCTGGGATTCTCCAAGGAGCTGTTGGAATAGTAAATGCCCTTTTAACTGGCTAGTCAAAAATGGAAAAGCAGGTGCCTTCTCTCCCTTCTCCAGCGCTCTCTCCCCTTCAGTCGAGCCTTCCAGCCGTTGTCAGAGCAGAACTGCCCTGGGGTTCAACATTGGTGGTGAAGGCAGCTGCCCAGTTTTGAGGAGGGCAAAATCTCTCTGCCCCCAGTCCCTAACTCACATCCCCATCAAATGTTGGGAGTTCCACCGTTAGAGATGCAGCTGGGGCCGGGCGCAGTGGCTCACGCCAGCACATAATCCCCGCATTTTAAGAGGCTGAGGCGGGTGGATCACCTGAGGTCAGGAGTTCAAGACCAGCCTGGCCAATATGGCGAAACCCCATCTCTACCAAGAATACAAAAATTATCTGGGCGTGGTGGCATGTGCCTATAATCCCAGCTACCTGGGAGGCTGAGGCAGGAGAATTGTGTGAACCTGGGAGGCGGAGGTTGCAGTGAGCTGAGACCATGTCGCTGCACTCCAGCCTCAGTGAAAGAGCAAGACTCTGTTTCAAAAAAAAAAAAAAAAAAAAAAAGAGCGATACAGTTGGGCTTGATGCAGTGGCCACATTTACAATCCAGCACTTTGGGAGGCCAAGGCAGAAGGATAGATTGAGCCCAGCAGTTCTGGACCAACCTGGACAACATAAGGAGATCCCACCAAAAATAAAAATAAAAAAAGCTGGGCATGGTGGTGCATGCCTATGGTCCCAGCTAATCAGGAGACTGAGGCAGGAGGATTGCTTGAGCCCAGGAGGCTGAGGCTGCTGTGAGCTATGATTGTACCTCTGCAGTCCAGCCTGGGCTACAGCATGAGACACTGTCTCTAAAAAAAATAAAATAAATTTTAAAAAGTACAGTTGGCCCTTGAGCAACATGAGGGCTGAGGTAGCAACCCCTGTAGTGCTGACTCCCCAAAACCTTAACTACTGATAGCCTGCTGTTGACCAGAAGCCTTATCTGTAACATGAACTGTCAATTAACCATGTTTAGTATAAATATTCTATACTATATTCATACGATAAAGTAAGCTGGAGAAAAGAAAAGGTTATTGAGAAAATCATAAAGAAGTTAAAATGTATTTACTATTCCTGAAGTGAAAGTGGATCATCATAAAGGTCTTTATCCTCATCATCCTCACACTGAGTAGGCTGAGGGGGAGGAGAAAGAAGAGGAGGGGTTGGTCTTGCTGTCCCAGCGATGGCAGAGGCAGAAGTGATGTAGGGGTTGGGAGGCAAGGCAAGAGAGGCAGGTGCACTTAGTGCAACTTTTATTGAAAAAAAATCTGCATGTAAGTGGATCCCTGCAATCCAAACCTGTGTTGTTGAAGGATCAACTGTATTTCTCTAGGGTTTCTTAGTGACACTGGAGAAGGTGCTTTAAAATGCCAGTATGGGCCGGGCACGGTGGCTTATGCCTGTAATGCCAGCACTTTGGGAGACCAAGGCAGGTGGATCACCTGAGCTCAGGAGTTCGAGACCAGCCTGGTCAACATGATGAAACCCTGTCTCTACTAAAAATAAAAAAATTAGCTGGGCACGATAGCACATACCTATAATCCCAGCTACTCAGGAGGCTGAGGCAGGAGAATCACTTGAACCCGGGAGGCAGAGGTTGCAGTGAGCCGAGATTGCACCACTGCATTCCAACCTAGGCGACAGAGTGAGACTCTGTCTCAAAAAAAAAAAAAAAAAGAAGTTTTTAATTTTGATGTAGTTCAATTTATCTATACATTTTTTGTTGTCTGTGCTTTTGGTGCCATATCCAAGAGATCATTGCCAAATCCATTGTCATGAAGTGCTTTCTCTGTGTTTTCTTTTAAGAGTTTTATAGGGCAGGTACAGTGGCTCACAATTGTAATCCCAGCACTCTGGGAGGCTGAGACGAGAGGATGGCCTGATCCCAGGAATTTAAGACCAACATGGGCACCACAGTGAGACCCCAGCTCTTAAAAAAAAAGGTAAGAGGCCGGACGCGGTGGCTCAATCCTGTAATCCCAGCACTTTGGGAGGCCGAGACGGGCGGATCACGAGGTCAGGAGATCGAGACCATCCTGGCTAACACGGTGAAACCCCGTCTCTACTAAAAAATACAAAAAAACTAGCTGAGCGAGGTGGCGGGCACCTGTAGTCCCAGCTACTCAGGAGGCTGAGGCAGGAGAATGGTGTAAACCTGGGAGGCGGAGCTTGCAGTGAGCTGGGATCCGGCCACTGCACTCCAGCCTGGGCGACAGAGCTAGACTCTGTCTCAAAAAAAAAGAAAAGAAAAGAAAAAAAAGGTAAGAAAGAAAAAGAAAAAAAAGAGTTTTATCATTTTAGGTCTTACATTTAGGTCTTGGATTCATTTAGAGTTGATTTTTGTGTATAGTGTAAGGGTCCAGGTTCATTCATTTGCATGTAGATATCCAGTTTTCCTAAAATCATTTGTTGAAAAAACTCCTTTCTCCACTGACTAGTCTGGGGACCCTAATTTAAAAACTATTGGACTATATGTATGAGAGTTTATTTCTGGACCCTGTATTCTTTTAATTTTTTAAAATAATTTCTCACTTTTGATTGTCATCCTTGCACAGGGGCCATGCTAATCTTCTCTGTATCTTTCCAATTTTAGTACGTGTGCTGCCAAAATGGGCACTTCTGGGCTTTCTTTTCCATTCCATTATTCTATATGTCTATCTGTATGCCAATACTACACAGTTTGTTTGTGTTTTTTGAAATAACGTCTCACTCTGTTGCCCAGGCTGGAATACAGTGGCACAATCTTGGCTCACTGCAGCCTCAACCTCCTGGGTTCAAATAATCCTTCCACCTCAGCCTCCTGAGTAGCTGAAACTACAGGTGTGCACCACCATGCCTGGCTAATTTTTGTATCTTTTGTAGATGGGGTTTTGCCCGGGCTGGACTATACTGTTTTGATCACTGTGGGTTTGTTTTTGTAATAAATTTTAGAATTAGGAAGTGTGAGACTTCCAACTTTATTTTTTATTTTTTTATTTTATTTTTATTTTTATTTTTTTTTGAGACGGAGTCTCGCTCTGCCACCCAGGCTGGAGTGCAGTGGCCGGATCTCAGCTCACTGCAAGCTCCGCCTCCCGGGTTTTACGCCATTCTCCTGCCTCAGCCTCCTGAGTAGCTGGGACTACAGGAGCCCGCCACCTCGCCCGGCTAGTTTTTTGTATTTTTTAGTAGAGACGGGGTTTCACCGTGTTAGCCAGGATGGTCTCGATCTCCTGACCTCGTGATCCGCCCGTATCGGCCTCCCAAAGTTCTGGGATTACAGGCTTGAGCCACCACGCCCGGCTATTTTTTATTTTTTATTTTTATTTTTTACCAGGTCTCACTCTGTCACTCAGGCTGGAGTGCAGTGGCACAATCTCGGCTCATTGCAACCTCCGCCTTTCAAGTGATTCCCCTGCCTCAGCCTCCTGAGTAGCTGGGATTACAGGCACTCACCACCATGCCCGGCTAATTATTTTTTTTGTTTTTGGTAGAGACGAGATTTCTTTTCTTTTCCTTTCTTTCATTCTTTCGACGGAAAGAAAACAGATTTATTTGGCTGTCAGTTCTGCAGGTTGTACAAAAAGCATGGTGCCAGCATCTGCTTCTGGGGAGGCCTCAGGAAGCTTCCACTCATGGGGGAAGGAAGGTTGGAGCCAGGCCCAGTGGCCTGTCCCTGTAATCCCAGCTACTCGGGAGGCTGAGGCAGAATGATCACTTAAGGCCAGGAGTTCAAGACCAGCCTGGACAACATAGCAATACATTTTTTTTAAATCATCAAGGTCATGAAAAACAATCTGAGAAACGACCACAGCCAAGAGGAGCCTAATGAGGCATGACAACTCCTCTAACGTGGTGTCCTAATGGGGCCCTGGAACAGAAAAGGACAGTAGCTCAAAAGTATGGGAACCTGGCCCAGCGTGGTGGCTCACGCCTGTAATCCCAGCACTTTGGGAGGCTGAAGTGGGCGGATCACTTGAAGCCAGGAATTCGAGACCAGCTGGCCAACATGGCAAAATCGTGTCTCAACTAGAAATACAAAAATTAGTCGAGCGTGGTGGCACGCACCTGTAGTCCCATCTACTCAGGAGGCTGAGGCAGGAAAATCATTTGAACTTGGGAGGCAGAGGTTGCAGTGAACCAAGATTGTGCCACTGCACTTCATCCTGGGTGAGGGAGTGAGACTCTGTCAAAAAGAAGAGAGAAAAGAAAGAAGAGAAAAGAAAAGAAAAGAAAAGGAAAGGAAAGGAAAAGAAAAGGAAAGAAAAGAAAAGAAAAGAAAAGAAAGGAAAAGAACAGAAAAGAAAAGAAAGAAGGAAAGGAGGAATTTAGGAGAATCACAGAAAGAATTTCTTTCTTTCGAATAGGGTCTCAATCTGTCACCCAGGCTGGAGTGCAGTGGTATGATCACGGCTCACTGCATCCTTGATTTCCCAGGCTCAAGCAATCCTCCCTACTCAGTCTACCGAGTAGCTGGAACTATAGGTGCACACCACCATGCCTGGTTTTGTAAAGACAAGGTCTCCCTATGTTACCCAGGCTGGTCTCAAACTCCTAGGCTCGAGCAATCCTCCTGCCTCAGTCCCCTGAAGTGCTGGGATTTCAAGCATGAGCTATTGTACCCAGCATGATTTTCTTTTTTTCTTTTCTTTCTTGTTTTTTTGAGACGGAGTTTCGCTCTGTCACCCAGGCTGGAGAGTAATGGTGTGATCTCAACCCACTGCAACCTCCGCCTTCCAGATTCCAGCGATTCTCCTGGCTCACCCTCCCAAGTAGCTGGGATTACAGGTGCATGCCACCACACTCGGCTAATTTTTGTAGTTTTCAGTTGAGATGGGGTTTTATCATGTTGGCCAGGCTGGTCTCGAACTCCTGACCTCAGGTGATCCACCTGCCTTGGCCTCCCAGAGCGCTAGGATTACAAGTGTGAGCCACCATGCCCCGCAAAAAGTACTATTTCTGAAAATAATTTTTTGTTAGATATTAGGCGGCACGAGTGCAGATTTCTTAACATGCATATATTGCACCGTGGTAAAGTCTGCGCTTTTAGTGAACCCATCACCTGAATAGCGAACATTGTACCCATGCGTAGTATTTCAACCCTCAGCTCTTCTCAGTCTTCAATGTTTATTATTCCACTCGTGGGTACCCATTGTCCAGCTCCCACTAATGAGAACATGCAATATTTGACTTTGTGTTTCTGAGTCATTTCACTGAACATTTCACTGAATAATGGCCTCCAGTTCCATCCATCTTGCTACAAAAGACATGATTTCATTATTTTGTATGTCTGAGTAGTATTCTGTGATATGAGCTGGGTGCAGTCGCTCACACCTGTAATCCCAGCACTTTGGGAGGCCCAGGTGGGCAGATCACCTGAGGTCAGGATTTTAAGACCAACCTGACCAACATGGAGAAACCTAGCTCCACTAAAAATACAAAAAATTAGCCAGGCTTGGTGGTGCATGCCTGTAATCCCAGCTACTCGGGAGGCTGAGGCAGGAGAATCGCTTGAACTGGGAAGGCGGAGGTTGCAGTGAGCTGAGATCGTGCCATTATACTCCAGCCTGGGCAACAAGAGTGATACTCTGTCTTAAAATAAAATAAAATAAAATAAAATAAAATAAAATAAAATAAAATAAAATAAAATAAAATAAAATTCTGTGGTATGTATACCACACTTTCTTTCTTTTTTAAAAAATTAAAAAAAATTTCAGGCCGGGCACAGTGTCTCACGCCTGTAATCCCAGCACTTTGGGAGGCCAAGGCGGGTGGATCACGAGGTCAGGAGATCAAGAACATCCTGGCTAACACGGTGAAACCCCGTCTCTACTAAAAATACAAAAAATTAGCTGGGCGTGGTGGTGGGTGCCTGTAGTCCCAGCTACTCGGGAGGCTGAGGCAGGAGACTGGCGAGAACCCGGGAGGCGTAGCTTGCAGTGAGCCGAGAGTGGGCTCCTGTACTCCAGCCTGGGCGACAGAGCAAGACTCTGTCTCAAAAAAAAAAAAAAATTTTAATTCAAGCAATTCTCCTGCCTCAGCCTCCTCAGCTCGGATTACAGGTGCCCACCACTATGCCCTGCTAATTTCTTATATTTTTAGTAGAGACAGGGTTTCACCCTGTTGGCCAGGCTGGTCTTGAACTCCTGACCTCAGGTGATCCACTCACCTCTGCCTCCTAAAGTGCTGGGATTATAGGCGTGAGCCACTGTGCCTGGCCTCGTTCTTATGTTTTCAGTTTTCTTGCTGCTGGTGCAGAATGACATCAGGCATGAACAGCTGAACTGCAGCCTGGATTCCCATCTCTGCTGGCTCTCCTGTCCTAAAGCCTAACATCCCTGAGGGCCTTCTGGCAACCTGAACGTGGTGGAGCTGTGGTGTCCTTCTCCCTGATTTTTATTGCAAGGCAGCAAGCAAGTCACAGTCAGTAATTACCTCCCGGGTAATTGCACAACTTTTGTGTTGTGCCTCACAAGCCTGGTCTCCAGCCACTTATATACGTGCAGAATGGAGGGTCTACATGATGGGATCTGCCACCCCAAAGGGCATGATTGGAAGATAACCGGCCAGGTTGTGCCAGAGTTTTGTTTTGTGATCTCCCAAGGACACAGCCTTCAGAGAGTTAGAACCAAAAGATCTTAAAAAGCCTTGACATTTGCATAACAAACACTGCTTATTTGTCTCAAATGTTTGGAATAAGTCTGTAGATAGAACACACCAGATTTATTGTGTTTCTAGAGAAGAACACAATGGAAGTTAATTATGACTATGTAAAATTAAAAGTACCCTGCTGAAAGGTGACAGGGAGAGTAAGGGAGGCAGAGAGAGGTGGAGCCCGGAGCTGTTGCTTTTCATGAAGACTGTCTGTGCAATTTGGATTAAAAAATAATAATAATAATCCAGCTGCCCACCGTCTGGGAAGTGAGCAACTCCGTCCCGCCGCCCCGTCTGGGAAGTGAGGAGCGCCTCTGCCTGGCCGCTGTGCAACCTTCCAAGGGTGAAGTGACAGCCTTGTGTGTGATCTTTTCTGTCTTCCCCAAGTTTGCATTTTCGACGTTAAAGTTTACTTTTTAGTTACAAAATAATAATAATAAAATTAGAGGGCTGGGTACAGTGGCTCATGCCTGTAATCCCAGCACTTTGGGAGGCTGAGGCGGGCTGAGGTCGGAAGTTTGAGACCAGCCTGGTCAACTTGGTGAAACCCCATTTCTACTAAAAATACCAAAAAACTCAGCTGGGTGTGATGGTGCATGACTGTAATCCCAGCTACACTTTGGGAGGCTGAGGCAGGAGAATCGCTTGAACCTGGGAGGTGGAGGTGGCAGTGAGCCAAGATTACGTCATTGCACTCCAGCCTGGGCAACAAGAGCAAAACTCCGTCTCAAAAAAAAAAGTAGAGACAGGGTCTTGCTCTATCCCCCAGGCTGGAGTACAGTGGCGTGATCATAGCTCACTGTAACCTTGAACTCCTGGGTTCAAGCCATTCTCCTGCTTTAGGCTCCCATGTAGCTAAGACTACAGCCACGTGCCATCACGTGTAGCCAATTTTTTTTTTTTTTTCAGAGATGGAGTCTCACTATGTTGTCCAGCCTGGTCTCGAATTCCTGGCCTCGAGCAATTGTCCCACCTCAACCTCCCAAAGTGCTGGGACTACAAGCATGAGCCACCCACCACACCTGTCATGCCTGTTTGGAATATTTCTTTCTTTTTTTTTTTTTTTAGACGGAGTCTCGCTCTGCCGCCCAGGCTGGAGTGCAGTGGCACGATCTTGGCTCACTGCAACCTCTGTCTCTCGGGCTCAACCAATTCTCTGCCTCAGCCTCCCGAGTAGCTGGGATTACAGGCGCATGCTACCACGCCTGGCTAATTTTTGCATTTTTAGTAGGGAGGGGGGTTTCACCACCTTGGCCAAGCTGGTCTTGAACTCCTGACCTCTTGATCCGTCCGCCTCGGCCTCCCAAAGTGCTGGGATTACAGGCATGAGCCACTACGTCCAGCCAAGCTGTTTGGATTTTTAAAAGCAGGTGCATGTAGCAATTCTGTCACAATTTTGACAAAATTAAGCAATATACTAAAATATATTAAGCAATTCATTTACACCTACCCACAGTCATATAGCATTAAACAGAAGGCAACCTTTGGAGTCTGGGGACTGTATTCAAGGTGCTCTATAAACATCCATTATATTCTGCTCTTATTCCTTTGCTGCCACTGAAGGTTGAAGTCACACCCGTTACTTAGCAGTCTGTTTGAGAACGTGTTCAGAAATGAGCAGAGACATTCATCAAGAGAAGCACATTTGACAGGGTGAGCTGGAGTCCATCAGACCTCACAGTCAAGGACTGACAGGACCTGAGCCCAAAGACTGGCCTCTCCAGAACCATCTTTCCACCAAGTCGAAGCCTCGGAGGCAGCGTGGATTTGTCACAGAAGCACATTGTAAGTTCTGGCCTTAAAGGAAAAAGCCAGCTAGGCGCGGTGGCTCATGCCTGTAATCCCAGCACTTTGGGAGGCCAAGGCAGGCAGATCATCTGAAGCCAGGAGTTTGAGGCCAGCCTGGCCAAGATGGTGAAACCCCGTCTTTACTAAAAACAAAAATTAGCCGGGCATGGTGGCAGGTGCCTGTAATCCCAGCTACTCGGAGGCTGAGGCACAAGAATCGCTTGAACCCGGGAAATGGAGGTTGCAGTGAGCCGAGATTGTGCCACTGTACTCCAGCCTGGGAGACAGAACAAGACTCTGTCTCAAAAAAAAGAAAAAAAAAGGAAGAAGCTGGGGTTAACTTCTGGGCTGGAGCAAGTAGATGCATGGCAGGCACAGACTGGGCCAGTCAAGGAGGACACTCCTCGGCAAAGGTCAGGCAGTCCCCTGGCTCTTCCATCCTCTTTGTCAGAAAGAGTATTTTCTGTGGTCTTCTAGAATTTTAGATGTGTTCTGCAGAAGGCTTTTCCTGGGGGAGAGGATTTTGAAGCAAATGCTGTCCACGGTCTCCGCAGGGGATGTTAGAACATGGTGTTCTAATAACAGTCCTTGGCTGCAGCCAGAGAGCTGTCAGGCTTCCTTCTGGGGGTCAGGGTGCAGTTGGCGGGAAGATGAAGCAGGCTTGGAACCGGAATGCTTTCTACAGGCGTCCTGGGAACGTGCTCTCAGCAGGCCATCCCGGGCACTGCGGATGCATGGGACCGCTGCTTTTCTGGGTTGTTTCCTTTTTCTACAGGTGAGTCCCAAGAAGACCACCTAGACTGTCAGAATACCATAGACTTTTTCTCCAAGGGATATTCAATCCCAAATGAATAGAAACTTCCCATGTTCCCACAGAAGCCGTTTTTTTTTTTTTTTTTTTTTTTTTTTTTTTTTTAATTCTTAGATTTTATTTTGTAGCAACAGGGTCTTGCTATGTTGCCCAGGCAGGTCTTGAACTCCTGGCCTCAAGATGTCCTCCCACTTTGGCCTCCCAAAGTGCTGGGATTACAAGCATGAGCCCCCATGCCTGGCCCATAGAAACCTTTTTAGTTAGCAGGTGGAAGGGAACAGGTTTACTTCTTTCCAAATAAACCCAAGGGTTCCAACTAATTTGTTTTAAAAAGCATCCTTTAACAAGCCCAACCTTTACTTTTTAAAAATACTACTATAATGTTGTTTTTCCTTAAGGTTTATAAACACAGCATTCAAGAAGTTTCTTTTCCTTGTAGGATTTTGCCTACAATAAATAGCATGCTGCTATGGGGTGACCATGTGGTTCAAACTGCCTCGATTCAGCCAGCTGTGGGGCAAATTAAAAGAGAGATGATACTTTTTAGAGTAAAAGTTGGCCAGGCACGGTGGCTCACACCTGTAATCCTAGCACTTTGGGAGGCCAAGGTGAGTGAATCACAAGGTCAGGAGTTTGAGACCAGCCTGGCCAATACGGTGAAACCCCGTTTTTACTAAAAATACAAAAATTAGCCGGGCGCGGTGGCGTGCATTTGTAGTCCCAGCTACTTGGGAGGCTGAGGCAGAAGAATTGCTTGAACCTGGGAGGCAGAGGTTGCAGTGAGCCAAGATCACACCACTGCACTCCAGCCTGGGCGATAGAGCAAGAGTCCATCTCAAAAAGAAAAGCATGAAAGTCTTGGCCGGGTGCGGGTGGCTCACACCTGTAATCCTAGCACTTTGGAAGGCCGAGGCGGGTGGATCACCTGAGGTCAGGAGCTCGAGAACAGCCTGGCCAACATGATGAAACCCAATCTTTACTAATAATAACAAAAATTAGCCAGGCGTGGTGGCACACGCCTGTAATTCCAGCTACTTGGAAGGCTGAGGCAAGAGAATCGCTTGAACCTGGGAGGCAGAGGTTGCAGTGAGCTGAGATCACACCACTGCACTCCAGCCTGGCTGAGAGTGAGACTCCATCTCAAAAAAAAAAAAAAAAAAAAAAAAGGTAAAAGTCGTTATTTAAAGACAGTTATGTGGGCCAGGGTGGATGTTCACACCTGTAATCCCAATGCTTTGGGAGGGATTGGGGTCAGGAGTCCAAAATCAGCCTGGGCAACAATGAGACTCTGTCTCTACCAAAAAAAGAAAAAGGAAAAACAAATAATAAAGGCAGTAATGGTAAACCAATATTTTAAAAAATGCTTCATTTCAAAATATTGTGCTTTCTGAATAAATCTAAAGAAATGAATGTTATCCATTCATTCAACACATATTTACACAGAAGCTGGGTGTGGTGGCTCACGCCTGGGATCCCAGCACTTTGAGAGGCCAAGGTGGGCAGATTGCTTGAGTCCAGGAGTTTGAGTCCAGCCTGGGCCACGCAGCGAAACCCCATCTCTACAAAAAAATTTAAAAGTAGCCTGGTGTGGTGGATTGTGTCTGTAGTCCCAGCTACTTGTGAGGCTGAGGCAGGAGGATAACTTGAGCCCAGAAGGTTGAAGCTGCAGTCAGCTAGGATGGTGCCACTGCACTCCGGCCTGGGCGACAGAGCAAGACTGAAAAAACAAAACAAAACACAAAAAAAAAAACAGAGAGAGGGAGAGAGAGAAAGAGAGAGAACAATCCCTGCCCTCCTTGAACCAAGGCTTTCACCTTTGAGTGGCAGAAGACAGATAGGAAATAAACAAGCAAGCAAACCAAAATATTAGATGGCATCAGTGCTATGGGAAAGAACAAGACAGAGAAAGGAGAGGAAGCCTGTGGGTGCATGCGTGTGTGCGTGTGTGCGTGTGTGCGTGTGTGCGTGTGTGTGAGAGAGAGAGAGATGGCGGGGTGGGAGATGGTAGGGTAGGATGGAGGGGCTGCAATTCCAAGTAGGGAGTAGTCAAAGAAGGTTTTGCTGAGGACAACATTTGAGCCCAGATGGGAGGGACACAGCTACGTGCAAATCTGGGTGTGAAACAGCTGGAAGGCCCGTGTGACAGAAGTGGAGTGAGGGAGGTGGACTTGGAGGTGGTTGGGGAAGCGGAGGTGGTGGGGAAAGTAGGATCATGCTGTGGGAGGGGAGCACAGACAAATCTTACCAGGCCCTGTAGGCCATTTCCCAAAGAGGATGACTTTTATCTGGGTAAGATGGAATGTTCTAACATGGAAGTGACGCACCATCTATTTTTTTTTTTTTGCAGGGGGATGGAGTTTCACTCTTAGTGCCCAGGCTGCATTGCAATGGTGCCATCTCGGCTCACCACAACCTCCGCTTCCTGGGTTCAAGCGATTCTCCTGCCTCAGCCTCCCAAGTAGCTGGGATTACAGGCATGCACCACCATGCCCCGCTAATTTTGCATTTTTAGCAATACATGATTTCTCCTTGTTGGTCAGGCTGGTCTTGAACTCCCGACCTCAGTTGATCTGCCTGCCTTGGCCTCCCAAAGTGTTGGGATTACAGGTCCGAGCCACCACGCCTGGTTGACACACCATCTATTTTAGCATCAAAAGCACTGTTCTGGGCCATGCTCAGTGGCTTATACCTACAATCCCAACACTTTGGGAGGCTGAGGCAGGGAGATCGCTTGAACCCAAGAGTTTGAGATCAGCCTGGGCAACATAGGGAGACACTACCTCTACAAAAATAGAAATTTAAAAAGTTAACTGGGTGTAGTGTTGTGCACCTGTAGTCCCAGCTACTCAGGAGGCTGGGGTGGGAGGATCACTTGAGCCCAGGAGATTGAGGCTGCAGTGAGCCGGGATCATGTTATTGCATGCTAGCCTCAGCAACAGAGCAAGACCCTGTCTTAACAACAACAAAAAAGAAAAGAAAAGAAAAGCTGGCCGAGCGCAGTGGCTCACACCTGTAATCCCAGCACTTTGGGAGCCCGAGGCAGACAGATCACGAGGTCAGGGGATTGAGGCCATCCTGGCTAACACAGTGAAACCCCGTCTCTACTAAAAATACAAAAAATTAGCCGGGCGTGGTGGCACGCGCCTATAGTCCCAGCTACTCAGGAGGCTGAGACAAGAGAATTGCTTGAACCCGGGAGGCTGAGGTTGCAGTGAGCACCAAGATCGCGCCACTGCACTCCAACCTGGGTGACGGAGCGAGACTCTGTGTCAAAAATAAAATAAAATTTAAATTTAAAAAGCACTGCTCTGCTCTGCTGCTGTTATTGATAATAGAGTGGGCTTGAGAGCATAGAATCCAAAGCTGGAAGTTGTGCTAGGAGGTGTTTGCTGTAATCCAAGAAAGACCACAGCAGCCCGAATCATGTTGGTGATAAGTAGTAGAAAAAATCCGAATGAACGTAGACTTGACAGGATTTGAACGTAAGATGTGAAAGAAAAAGAAGATTCAAGGATGATCCTACATTTTGGGCCCTGACAATGTGGAAAAAAAGAAAAGAACAGGATCTCGGGACCCTGAACTGGCTATGTCAAAGGCAAAGTTAAGCTTGGGAAGTGAGTTATGCAAAAACTGCCTTCCTTTTGTCCCTAAACAGATAGCAATAGTAAGCTGTAATTTTACATGCTTACTTTATCTTATGCAAAGTGTAGAATTACTGAGCAAGAGATGAATGCATAATTGCCATTTCCTCTGCTCCCTCTTTTCACGTGTAAAATGTGGATTCACTGAGCGCTAATCAAAGCTTCACAAGAATGTAACTGACTACTTGCCTCGTTGCCTATCCTCTGTCCATGTTTTTCCCTCTTTTTTTTTTTTTTTTAAGATGGAATCTTGCTCTTGTCTCCCAGGCTGGAGTGCAGTGGCACCATCTAGGCTCACTGCAACCTCCGCCTCCAGGGTTCAAGTGATTCTCCTGCCTCATCCTCCTGAGTAGTTGGGATAACAGGTGCCCACAACCACGCCCGGCCAATTTTTGTACTTTTAGTAGAGATGGGGTTTCGAGACCAGGCTGGTCTCGAACTCCTGACCTCAGGTGATCCACCTGCCTTGGCCTCCCAAAGTGCTAGAATTACAGGAGTGAGCCACCGCATCTGGCCTCTTTTTTCTTTTTAAAAACAAAGTCTCATTATGTCACCCAGGCTGGGTCTGGAGTGCAGTGGCTCAATCATAGCTCACTGTAACCTCAAACTCCTGGACTCAAGCCATCCTCCTGCCTCTGCCTCCCACATAGCTGAGACCACAGGCACAGGCCACCAATGTCCGGCTAATTTTTAATTTTTATTTTTATAGAAACGAGTGTTGCTATGCTGCCCAGGCTGGTCTCAAATTCCTGGGCTCAAGCAATTCACCTGCTTTAGCCTCCTCAGGTGCTGGCATGTGAGGCATGAGCTACCACATCTGGCCCACTTTTTTTTCCTTTCCTCCTTCTCCTCCTGCTCACTCCTTCCCATTTAAATATTGAAGTGCTTAAAACCTCTTTGGAAAAAGCAAGGATCACAGATGCTCCTGTGATTTGTGTTTTTTTCTCAGGCGTATCCTCAACCTTGGCAAAACAAACCTCCAGTTGATTGAGATCTGCTTCAGTTACTTTTTTATTTACAGCAACTATTTTAGTGAACTCAGGCTGCCATAACAAAATATGTTGACTGGATGGTTTAAACAACACAGATTTATTTCTCACAGTTCTAGAGGCTGGGAAGTCCAAGACAAGGTGCCAGAATAGTCTGTTTCTGGTGAGGACTCTCTTCCTGGTTTGCAGACAGTCACCTTCTCCCCTGTGTCCTCACATGGTGGAGGGAGAGCTCTGGTGTCTCTTCTTTTTTTTATGAAGACACCAGTTCTATTGGATCAGAGCTCTAGCCTTATGACTTTTTTTTAACCTTAATCACCTCCCTACAGGCCCTATCTCCAATATGGTCAAAGGAGGGGTCAGGGATTCAACATATAAATTTGGGATGGGAGACATCATTTAGTCCATAGCAGCAACTGAAAGGATGGACTTGCCATTTACTGCAACGAGAAGTCAGGTGAGAAGCACGTTTTGAAAGAAAGAGCAAAAGGTCCATGTCGGGCATGTCAGGCTTAAGGTATCTGTTCATCAAGCCAGTTGGTCATAAAGTTTGGAATTAAAGGAATAGGTCTTAGCTAGAGGTATGAAATTGGGAGGCATCAGCCCATTGGTGGCCAGGATACTAGATTAGATAACCAGAAGTGGAGAGGACCCAGGGCGCCCCGACAGGCAGAGTTTGGGGTGAGGAGGACAGGACAAGAGACATAAAAGGAGCAGCCGGGGACATAGGAAGACACCTAAGAGTATGCAGTGTCCCTGCAGCCAAATAAAGATAATTATGTAGGGAAGAGGGAGTGATCAACTATGCCAAGAGCCCCAGAGAGGTCAAGGAAGAGGAGGACTAAGAATTGAGTCTTGGATGTAGCCCCATCATGGCCACTGGGGACTTTTTTTTTTTTTTTTTTTTTGACAGATTCTTGCTCTGTCGCCCAGGCAAGAGTGCAGTGGTATGATGTCAGCTCGCTGCAGCCTCCGCCTCCCAGGTTCAAGCGATTCTCCTGCCTCAGCCTTCCAAGTAGCTGGGATTACAGGTGCCCACCACTATGCTCGGCTAATTTTTTGTATTTTTAGTAGAGACAGGGTTTTACCATGTTGGCCAGGCTGGTCTTGAACTCCTGACCTCAGATGATCTGCCCACCTCAGCCTCCCAAAGCACTGAGATTACAGGTGTGAGCCACCACATCCAGACTTTTTTTTTTCTTTTCTTTTTTTTTTTTTTTTTTTTTTTTTTTGAGACAGAGTCTTGCTTGCTGTGTCACCCAGGTTGGAGTGCAGTGGCGTAATCTCGGCTAACTGCAACCCACTCCACCCAGATTAAAGTGATTCTCCTGCCTCGGCCTCCTGAACAGCTGAGATTGCAGGCACCCGCCACCACATGTGGCTAATTTTTGTATTTTTAGTAGAGACAGGGTTTCACTATGTTGGCCAGGCTGATCTCAAACTCCTGACCTCAAGTGATCCACCCATCTTGGCCTCCCAAAGTATCTCATCCATCTGAGCCATCACCATTGTACTCTCTTCCCTGGGTTTTGTGAAGGAGGGAAACTGAATTCAATCTTTCCCGTAGGATGTTATACCATTTACATCTTGCTTCTGATACAACACTTCAGTTATAAAATTTTCATTAAATGCCAGAAAATGTTTTATTTTAAGGGACCCGTCTTTCATTCAGGGAAAGTATTTTCAAATTCTTCAGCAGACAACTTGAAAGGAGTTTCCTATGTCTGACTTCAGAGGCACTCCCAGCCAGGCGCAGCCCTGCCCTGGGCAAAGACTCACTGCCCGTCCTCACAGAGGCCCTTTCCTTCCACACCAAGGGCACCTGCTCTGAAGCTGACCCCACTGATGGCTGGGGAATAGTCACAGGTGTCGTCAGTCAGCATCCAGGAAAACAGGATTCGGAGAGGAGAAAGGGCATATAGGAAATGGAACCAGTCATTCTATTATCTTTGACTTGGTACCTTTTCCTCTGCCGCTACTCCCATCTTTTGTCTTTTGTGATTTGTGATTCTTTTCTCTTTGTCTCTCTGGAGGCCAAGTTGACTAAAATCATGAAACAGGGCTGGGCGCATTGGCTCACGCCTGTAATCCCAGTGCTTTGGGAGACCGAGATGGAAGGACCGTTTGAGTCCAGGAGTTCGAAACTGCTATCATGCCGTTGCACTCCAGCCGGGGTGACAGAGCCAGGTCCTGTCTCAGAAAAAAAAGAAAAAGAAAAAAATTTAATCTAGTCCAAGTCCCTGTCACATAATAGACAGGGACTCTTGGGGCCCGGGGAGGTTATCTCACTTCTTCAGTCACTGAGCCCGCTCATGGGAGAACCGGGTCTAGATCGGGGCTCCTGTCTTCACAGCTTTATCTGATGCCCCAAACCTGAATAAACTCAGCAGGGAGCTGGCAGGCTGGTTCTTGAGGGGCTCAGAGGTCACTACATAGGTCTGGGGTCACTCCAGTGCCAGGGGCGGCTTGCACCCTCAGTTCACTCAGGGGAACACTTGTGCCGTTTATTTTATTTTATGTATTTATTTTTAGAGTGAGGCCTTTCTTTGGGTGGCATTTATTAGTAGCACCATTTCCCCCGTGTCTACTGCATTGCATGATCTCAAGTGCTTTGCCTAAAGTTTCTCACTTTTCACCCAAGCTCTGCAAAACTCAATCAGTTCTATTTGACACAGAAGGAAGTGCTAAGCAGCAAGGTCAAGATCACACATTAGTGAGCAGGGAGACTCAGGATGGAGCCCGGGCCTCTCATTCCAAGCCTGCGATGGTTTCGTATAGACGCAGTCTCCCCAGATTCACACTCTCTCAAGACTGAGTGTAGACAGTGTCCAGTGCAAATGCACTCATCTCCCTGGAAGACGTGTATAACCGTGTAAAACCACACGACTTGTTTCAACCAGTCATCACAGCCTCTCCCCTGTGGGAAAACTCACTTGGAAATGCAAATTAAGATGGAAAGTTACTTATTGAACATAAAGACAGAACAAAGGAAACCCCACATCCTTGGAGGATCCTATCATCAAAGCGATATCAAATGGAGACAGCAGCCTCCATTGTGGGGCTGGCTCCCACCCCTGCCTAGCCCGTGGGAGGACGTGTGTCAGCCTGCCCCGGCGACCGCTCTGACGCAGCACATGACTGGAGCCACCTGGCAAACTCTTACCCTGACTCTTTGTCCTTTGTGACCACATTTTCACGGCTGTGATTCAGTCTCCCTTCCCCAGTTGCATTTCAGAGGAGTCACGACTCACGGCTCATTTTGCGGTGGGTACATTTTAAGGGGTCGCTTTTATTTGTTTGTTTTGACAGAGTCAAAACAATACCCTGTGGCCCAGGGTATTGTGCAATGGCACAATCTGGACTCACTGCAACCTCTGAAGAAACCACTTCTTAATGGAATCTAGGGATGGTCCCTGAGCATCTCCAGACAATAGTTAGGCAGCATTGCCTCTGGGAAAAGATTAGCTTTCTAAATCTCATTTACTGTAAATGCATTCAAGTATAATGTCAAAGACTTCGGACCTTGCTTGACTAGAATCCCATAGCCAACAGGAAATCCAATTTCTGTAGGTCTGTAGTAGCCACTGTTTACTATTGACATCCAGGGTTTTTGTTTTTCTCTTTTGTTTGCTTTCGATGATAGCATGTGCTTCTGTCACAACAAACAGCATTTAAGGGAAGATGCTCTCCTCCCAACCCTGACATCTGATCCTCAGTTACACATTGACGTTATTTAGTTATTTACAATTAAAAGTGACAAACTGTATTCCAAAAAGTGATTATGTGCCTCCAGGTCTACCACATACTTTTTTTTTTTTTTTTTTTTTTGGAGACAGAGTTTCACTCTTGTTGCCCAGGCTGGAGTGCAATGGCGCGATCTTGGCTCACTGCAACCCCCGCCTCCCCAGTTAAAGCTATTCTCCTGCCCCAGCCTCCCAAGAAGCTGGGATTACAGGCATGCACCACCACGCCCGCTAATTTTGTACTTTTAGTAGAGATGGGGTTTCTCCATGTTGGTCAGGCTGGTCTTGAACTCCTGACCTTAGGTGATCCACCCACCTCGGCCTCCCAAAGTGCTGGGATTACAGGTGTGAGCCACTGTGCCTGGCCCTACAGACATTTTTTTAAATGTTAAATTTCATGCTCACTTCGGAACACATTTATTAAAACTGCAACGATACAGAGATTAGCATGGCTCCTGAGCAAGGATGACACGCAATATAAAATTAAAATTGAAAAATTTTTATATAAGTTAATTCCATTTCTTAGCTAAGCTTTCATTCTTCCTCTCTCATTCAGCTCTCGGCCCTAAGGTCTCTGTGAACCTGGAGAGGAGGCAAATCTCAAATCCATTTGGCTTCCTGACAGTAGATCTGACAAAGGATTTCGTATCAAATGTAATCGAACTAATGGGCAAAATTATGATTTTTGATTAAGTTAGAATATTAGGATCTGGAGCTGCATTGTCTGATATAGTAGTATGAGTGAAAAGAGTCAAACTCTGTAAAATATTTGAAGAGATTTGTTCTGAACCAAATATGAGTGACCATGGCCCATCACACAGTCGCGGGAGATCCAGAGACCATGCACCCAAGTTGGTCGGGCTACAGCTTGGTTTCACACTGTTTTAGGGAGACATCACAAGACATCAATCAATACATGTAAGATGTACATTGGTTTAATCTGGATTACACTTCAAAAAATTGGTTTTTGAAGCCTGGATTACACTTACCTGGATAGTGTCAGAGGCGTTTGAACAAGAGCAATTTCATCTTGAATAGGGACTGGGTAAAATAAGGCTGAGACCTATTGGGCTGCATTCCCAGGAGGTTAGGATACTCTAAGTCACGGCATGAGATAGGAGATCAGCACAAGACATACGTCCCAAAGACTTTGCTGATAAAACAGACTGTGGTTAAGAAGTCAGCCAAACTCCACCAAAACCAAGACGGCAATGAAAGTAACTTCGGATTGTTCTCACTGCTCATTATATGCTAATTATAATGCATTAGCATGCTAAAACGCACTCCCATCAACGCCATGACAGTTTACAAATGCCTGGCAACATAAGGAAGTTACGCTATATGGTCTAAAAAGGGGAGGACTCCTCAGTTCCTGGAGTTCCACCTCTTGTTTGGCATATAATCAAGAAGTAATGGCCAGGTGTGGTGGCTCATGCCTGTAATCCCAGCTACTTGGGAGGCTGAGGCAGGAGAATCACTTGAACCCAGGAGGCGAAGGCTGCAGTGAGCTGAGATCATGCCACTGCACTCCAGCCTGGGCAACAGAGCAAGACTCTGTTGCAACCCCCCCGCCCCCCGCCCTCCGCCAAAAAGAAGTAACAATAAATATAAGCAGTTGAGCAGCCCATGCTGCTGCTCTGCCTGTGAAATAGCTGTTCTTTTGTTTCTTGTTTTTGTGTGTTGTTGTTGTTGTTTTGAGACAGAGTCTCACTCTGTCCCCCAGGCTGGAGTGCAGTGGCTCGATCTCCGCTCACTGCAACCTCCACCTCCCTGGTTCAAGCGATTCTCCTGCCTGAGCCTCCCAAGTAGCTGGGATTAAAGGCACCAGCCATCATGCCCAGCTACTTTTTGTATTTTTAGTAGAGTCGGGGTTTCATTACGTTGGGCAGGCTTGTCTTCAACTCCTGACCTCAAGTGATCCGCCCGCCTCGGCCTCCCACAATGCTGGGATTACAGGCGTGAGCCACTGCGCCCAGCCTTTTTTCTTTCCTTCTCTAATACACTTGCTTTCACTTTACTCTATGGATTCGTTTTGAATTCTTTCTTGCACAAGGTCCAAGAACCCTCTCTTAGGATCAGGATCAGATCCTTTCCTGGTAAGAACAGGCAGATTCAAAGATTTTCTGACTGGCACTTGGTTGAAAGAGTTTATCTAAAGACCTGAAATTTCTAGAAGGAAATGTCTAGATTAAGACATTTAATAAGACCGAGGTTCTTATTATTCAGATGAAGCCTCCAAGTAGGTGGCTTCAGAGAGAATAGATGAGAAATGTTTCTTATCAGACTTAAAAATGTGCCAGGTTCTTAGTTAATTTCTCCTGGATCAGGAAAAAGACTTGGAAAGGGAAAGGGATTCTCTACAGAATGTAGATTTTCCCAACTGACAGCTTTGCAGGGAAATGTATTTTAGGGTAAAATTCTTCCATTTATTTCAGAGCTTGCTATCTATCACATTGGTATGGTATTTCTACTAAAAGTCTGTTTGGTCAGTCTTAAGCTCTCTGTTTTAGTGTTAATGCTGGTTGCTGTACCTGAATTCCAAAGGGAGGAAGGTAGAATGAGGCATGTCCGACCACCCATTCCCATCACGGCCTGAATTAGTGTTTCATGTTAACTTTGGAATGCCCTTGACCAAGAGGAGGGGTCTGTTCAGCTGGTTGCAGGGGCAGGCATAGAATTTTATTTTTGGTTAGCAATAGCCACTAGTACTGGTGGCTATTTAAATTAAAATTGTTGAAAATATCATAACATTATAAGTTCAGTCCCTTGGTTACAGTAGCCTTATTGTTATTGGAAAGGGGTCCTGATTTAGACCCTAAGAGAGGGTTCCTAGACCTTGTGCAAGAAAGAATTCGAGGTGAATCCATAGAGTAAAGTGAAAGCAAGTTTATTAAGAAAGTAAAGGAGGCTGGGCATGGTGGCTCATGCATATAATCCCAGTACTTTGGGAGGCCAAGGTTGGAGGCTGAGGCAGGAGAATCGCTTGAACCTGGGAGGCGGAGGTTTCAGTGAGCCAAGATTCCACCGCTGCACTCCAGTCTGGGGGACAGAGAGAGACTCCGTCTCAAAAAAAAAAAAAAAAAAAAGAAAGTAAAGGAATAAAGAATGGCTACTCCATAGGCAGAGCAGTGGCATGGGCTGCTTGACTAAGCATACTTATAGTTACTTCTTGATTATATGCTAAACAAAGGGTGGATTATTCATGAGTTTTCCAGGAAAGGGATGGGCAGTTCCCAGAACTGAGGGTTCCTCCCCTTTTTAGACCATATAGGGTAACTTCCTGATGTTGCCATGGGATTTGTAAACTGTCATGGCACTGGTAGGAGTGTCTTTTAGCATGCTAATACATTATAATTAGCATATAATGAGCAGTGAGGGCAACCAGAGGTCACTTTCATTGCCATCTTGGTTTTGGTGGGTTTTGGCCGGCTTCTTTACCACAGCCTGTTTTATCAGTAAAGTCTTTATGACCTGTATCTTTTTTTTCTTTTTGAGACAGAATCTCGCTCTGTTGCCCAGGCTGGAGTGCAGTTGTGTAATCATGGTTCACTGCAGCCTCCACCTCCTGGGCTCAAACAATCCTCCCACCTCAGCCTCTCAAGTAACTGGAACCACAGGCACACACCACCACGCCCAGCTAGTTCTTTTATTTTTTAGTAGAGGCAAGGTCTTGTTATAGTGCCCGGACTGGTCTCAAACTCTTGGTCTTAAGTGATCTGCCTGCCTCAGCCTTTCAAAGAGATGGGATTATAGGCGTGAACCACTGTGCCTGGCCACATGATTTCTGAAAAAGTAATTTTCAGAAATTTTCCTTTCCTTTCATCCATATCTGATAATGGAAGCTAATAATGAGGAAGAATAAAACATTACATTAAGAATATTCTCCAGTGTTTGAAGCTACACACAGTTTCAACTATATGCATCTTTTAATCTGATTTTTTAAATGCATCCTATTTCCCAGATGAAAATAGACATTTGCTTTGCATGACAACTGCAGAAAATGAAGTAAAATCCCAGATCTTTCATTTAGTAATTGTCTGTCAGTATAAATGCAGAATGATAGCAATTTTCTATCTTGTATATTATTCCTTGGGGAATGACAGTTGTTTTTTATTCAGATCTAACTTCACATGGTAATAATACTGAAATAAATTAAAAGCACACAGTCAGTTATGATCAGATATGATCTATTCAAAGAGGAAAGAAATACTTTTCTGAAATACCTTTTTTTTTTTTTTTTTTTTTTTTTTTTTGAGACAGGGTCTTTTTCCGTCGCCCAGGCTGGAGCGCAGAGGCCTGATCTCGGCTCACTGCAACCTCTGTCTCCCAGGTTCAAGCGATTCTCCTGCCTCAGCCTCCCAAGTAGCTGGGATTAGAGGTGCGCACCACCATGCCTGGCTAATTTTTGTATTTTTAGTAGAGACGGGGTTTCATCATGTTGATCAGGCTGCTCTTGAACTCCTGACCTCGTGATCCACCCGCCTCGGCCTCCCAAAGTGCTGGGATTACAGGCGTGAGCCACTTCGCCCGGCCTGAAATACTTTTTTTACTCAAGACTATAGTCTTATTTTTTGAGAGTAAAATATAACGTAATAAGGCCAGGTGCAGTGGATCACGCCCGTAATTCCAGCACTTTGGGAGGCTAAGGCTGGAGGATCACCTGAAGTCAGGAGTTCAAGACCAGCCTGGCCAACATGGTGAAACCTGTCTCTACTGAAAATACAAAAAATTAGCCAGGCATGGTGGCAGGCATCTGTAATCCCAGCTACTCGGGAGGCTTAGGCAGGAGAATCACTTGAACCACGGAGGCGGAGGTTGCAGTGAGCCGAGATCATGCCACTGCACTCCAGCCTGGATGACAGAGCGAGACTCCATCTCACAAAAAACAAAAACGTAATAGGACAATTCTTCAAATGATAAAGTGAACCTTGATGTACTTACACAGCTTTAGCTATGATTTTCACAAATACGAAGAAACTATGCCAAATCCTAGGAGTCTATGTGGGTTTATGTGTTGGTTATCTACAGCTGATATGATTATCATGATTTTATTTATTTATTTGCTCCTGCCCCTTCCCCAACTGATTATCATTATTATTAATTTGCCAAATGATTTTCACCTATGGATCGGAAAATTGTGTTTATTACTGTCAGAGGCATTTGAACCAGAGCAACTCCATCTTGAGTAGGGGCTGGATAAAATCAGGCTGAGACCTATTTTAGGGACTGCATTCTCAGGAGGATAGGCATTCTAAGCCACAGCATGAGATTAGGAGGTCAGCACAAGATACGGGTCACAAAGACCTTGCTATAAAACAGGCTGTGGTAAAGAAGCCAGCCAAACCCACCAAAACCAAGAGGGCAGCGAAAGTGACCCCGGTCGTCCTCACTGCTCATTATACGCTAATTGTAATGCATTGGCATGCTAAAAAGACACTCCCACCAGTGTCATGACAGTTTACAAATGCCATGGCAACTTCAGGAAGTTACCCTATGTGGTCTAAAACGAGGAGGAACCCTCAGTTCTGGGAATTGCCCGCCCCTTTCCTGGAAAACTCACGAATAATCCACCACTTGTTTAGCATATAGTCAAGAAATAACTATAAAAATAGGCAACCAGCTGGAAGCAGTGGCTTACCGCGCTGTAATCCCAGCACTCTGGGAGGCTGAGGTGGGCAGATCAACCAGCTGGGCGCGGTGGTTTACTGTGCTGTAATCCCAGCACTTTGGGAGGTCGAGGCGGGCAGATCACTTGAGGTCAGGAGTTCAAGACCAGCTTGGCCAATATGGTGAAACCCCATCTCTACTAAAAATACAAAAATTAGCCAGGTGTGGTGGTGGGCGCCTATAATCCCAGCTACCTGGGAGGCTGAGACAGGAGAATCACTTGAACCCAGGAGGTTGCAGTGAGCCGAGATTGTGCCACTACACTCCAGCCTGGGTGACAGAGCGAGACTCCATCTCAAACAAAAAAGAAAAGAAAGAAAAAAAAAGGCAACCAGCAGCACTCGGTGCTGCTCTGCCTATGGAGTAGCCATTCTTTTATTCCTTTACGTTCTTAATAGATGTACTTTCACTTTACTCTATGGACTCGCCCTGCATTCTTTCTTGCACTGGATCCAGGAACCCTCTCTTGGGGTCTAGATCAGGACCCTTTCCGGCAACATTACCATAATACACATTATGCGTGAATTTCATACATGAGTCGCATGAGTTAGTGGTATAATATGCGTTTTTACTTTTAATTTTTATTTATTCTTAATTGATTTTTATTTTTTTGAGGCAGCGTCTTGCTCCGATGCCCAGGCTAGAGTGCAGTGGTGTGATCCTAGCTCACTGCAGCCTTGATCTCCGGGGCTCAAGTGATTCTCCTACTTCAGCCTCCCCAGTAGCTGGGACTATAGGCACATACCACCACATCCAGCTATTTAAATTTTCTTTCTTTCTTTCTTTCTTTCTTTCTTTCTTTCTTTCTTTCTTTCTTTCTTTCTTTCTTTCTTTCTTTCTTTCTTTCTTTCTTTCTTCCTTTCTTTTTCTTTTTTAATAGGATAGGGTCTTGCTTTTGCCCAGGCTGGCCTCAAATTCCTGGGCTCAAGCAATCCTCCTGCCTTGGCCTCCCCAAGTGCTGGAATTACAGATTTGTTGCGCCAATGTGCCCAGCCTAATATGCAGTTTTATGTTTCAACTTTAGTTCACTCATTAAACACTAAGTATACCCTTTGGAATAGATTTCTGGGGACAAATGCCCAAAACCCTATTGATTACATCCCTTGCTAACTTTTTCTAGCTGGTCTTATCAGTCATTTGAGTACTTCCTCCACCCTTAGCCATTTGCTCAGTCCTGAGACCCCTGAGCCATCCTGTCCACCATGACATCAAAAGCACAAGGAGAATGCCTGATTTAGCCCTGCACGTGGGAATAGACTAGGTGGGCGCAGTGCTGAGCAGGGTGATCCCGGAGGCAAGAGGAGGGAAGAGCATTATCAGTTAAGTAGAGGCCTTCCTGAACCTCTCCAAATTTTATTTCCAATAGAAGTATCTAGAAGTATTTTCTCTTGGTTTTTGTCTTATGTTTATCTAGCTTTTTGGTTTTGTTTTGTTTTGTTTTGTTTTGTTTTGTTTTGAGACAGAGTTTCTTTCTTGTTGCCCAGGCTGGAGTGTAGTGGCACAATCTTGGCTCACTGCAAACTCCTCCTCCCAGGTTCAAGAGATTCTCCTGCCTCAGCCTCCCGAGTAGCTGGGATTACAGGCATGTACTCCCACAATGCCTGGCTAATTTTTTGGGTTTTTTAGTAGAGATGGGGTTTCAACATGTTGGCCAAGCTGGTCTCGAACTCCTGACCTCAGGTGATTTGTCTGCCTCAGCCTACCAAAGTGCTAGGATTACAGGTGTGAGCCACCGCATCTGGCCTATGCATATATATATATATTGTTAAAACCAAGTTTGCTCTTGGATATTCAATTTCCATGGTATTGGTTTAAAATAATTATCAGGCCGGGCACAGTAGCTCATGCTTATAATCCCACCACTTTGGGAGGCAGAGGCAGGCGAATCACCTGAGATCAGGAGTTCAAGACCAGCCTGGCCAACATGGTGAAACCCCTGTCTCTACTAAAAATACAAAGAATTAACCAGGCATGGTGGTGGGTGCCTGTAATTGCAGTTACTCGGGAGGCTGAGGCAGGAGAATCACTTAAACCCGGGAGGCGGAGGTTGCAGTGAGCACCACTGCACTCTGGCCTGAGCGACAGACTGAGATTCTGTCTCAAAAAATAAAAATAAAATAAGTAAAATAATTACCAACCTATTATGAATGCAGGTACCCCACCTCCCATGGGAGCAGACCTTTGCATGTCTGAACTAACCAAGTTCCAAGAATTCTACAGAGAGGCGGCACACTGAGTTGGTGAGGAGCATGAGCTTCGGAATAAAGCAGAGCTGAGCCTCAGTCCCATCCTTGCTGCTCACCAGCTCTGTTACTTGCTGGACCTCCCAGTTCCTCATCCGCAAAATAGCAAACCCAATCACTAAGGTAAGGAAGCATCTGCCAACCCACGGTAGGTATATTAACATCAGGTTATTGCCTCATAATGTCGTTTGGAGGACTGAATTGATATTTGCTCAAACATCTTGTAAACTGTAAAGTGCTTTAGGAACTTTGTATTAGCAACTTATTTAGGCTGCTGGGAGGCCCTTGAGGTGGAAGAACCTAGAAAAGGTAAATTGCTCTCTTCAGTCCCCAAGTGCCTGGTTCCCTGCCAAGAAACCACTCCCAAACTCAGGCTGCTAACCTGGGCTGCCGGCAGGAGGAAGCAGCCCGGGAACTGAGCCCAGCCAGAGCCGGAGAAACAGGTTCCTGCCTTCCCCGCTGACGGCCTAAGGCTCGTGCTCTAATCTGCAAAAAATGGCAGAAGTTGCTGTAGTGTTGTAGAACCAAACTGGGGTTGGCTCCCTGGTGTAGTAAGACCAGATATTTGTATTGACGTTGGTAGTGGGAGAAAGCAAGGTGTTTATTTGTAGGGAGCCAAGACCCACCTTTTTGATGGCTTGTAGATAAGGGTTTCTTTTTCCTTTTTTGTGTGTGTTTTGAGGCAGGGTCTCACACTGTCGCCCAGGCTGGAGTGCAGTGGCATGATCTCGGCTCACTGCAACCTCCGCCTCCCGGGTTCAAGCGATTCTCGTGCCTCAGCCTCCTGAGTAGCTGGGATTACAGGAGCCCGCCACTACACCTGGCTAACTTTTGTATTTTTAGTAGAGACAGGGTGTCACCATGTTGGCCAGCTGGTCTCGAACTTCCAGGCTCAAGTGATCCACCCGCCTCGGCCTCCCAAAGTGCTGGGGCTCCCAGGTGTCCACTGCCGCGCTGGCCTAAAGTGGCTTTTAAGAAAAGTTGCTCCCTAGAGTATGGCATGTTCCACGCCAGCCTTGGCATTTTGCTCTTTGCTCCCCTGGCTCCACTGGAAGCTCAGCAAGCTCACAGGTTCTCTCCCACACCCCAACTCAGGTCCCACGTCCATTTCCTCAGGGCTCCAGAGACAGTCCTCAACCATGGGCCTCCCCAGGACCCCGGGGACACTGTACAGGGAAGACACAATGGAGACAATAGCCATGGCAGTCACAGGATCCTCGACAGTGACATCAATTACATAAGGTTTGATGGCCTCCCTTTCTCACTATAAAGCAAAGAATGCTGCCCATCTGGCAGCCAGGGAAAGTTCTGGAGTCGGGGACCTGGCCATCCTGTGGTGCTGCCTCGAGCTTTGACTTGGAGACTCATTGGGGCTCAGGGGAAAGCCTCCTCTTTCTTCACTTTGACAGTGACCAGATGCCGCCATCACCCAGCTGGCCTTGCCCATACCAGGCCACTGCAGCCCAAAAGCGTGTGATTTTAGAGAGCACAAGGTGTGTACTTATTTTTAAATGCAGGAAATAAAAATGATTTTATTTTTGGAATTTCACAATAGCCCTTGGAATAATTCAAGACGCCTGTAGGTGTCCTAAAATCAGGGCTGGGAATCATTGATTTAACCACTTCGAAATTAGCATAAATAGGGCTGGGTACCCACCGGGACTTGAAAATCTAGTTCAAATTTTTTTTTCAGCACTCTATGTCTATAAACTAGCCTGGGCAAGGAAAGGTAGAGTAAGGAAAAAGAGAAGAGGGCTCAAGATTTGATAAACATAATTCTCGCCTCTGGTCAGGGTCTCTGGGAACATTGTTTTTTCCAGTTAGTCATAAGCCTTTTTTTTTTTTTTTTTTTTTTTTGAGATGGAGTCTCGCTGTGTCGTCCAGGCTGGAGTGCAGTGGCACAATCTCGGCTCACTGCAACCTCCCCCTCCTGGGTTCAAGCAATTCTTCTGCCTCAGCCTCCCGAGTAGCTGGGATCACAGGCATGCAACACCATGCCCTGCTAATCTTTGTATTTTTGGTAGAGACAGGATTTCACCATGTTGGGCAGGCTGGTCTCATACTTGTGACCTCAGGTGATCCACCCACCTTGGCCTCCCAAAGTGCTTCAATTACAGGCATGAGCTACTGCAATTACAGGTGTGAGCTACTGTGTCCGGCTTCAACGTTGTTTGTTTTCAAGATTGCTTTAGCTATTCAGGAACCCTGGCATCTGAATTTTAGAATGGGTTTTTCTATTTCTTCAAAAAATGCCCTTGAGATTTGATAGAAATTGTATTAAATCTATAGACTGCTTTGGTTAATATCAACATCTTAGCAGTATTACGTGTTTTAACCCACAAACACAGCTTTCCATTTATTTGTGTCTTCTTTAATTTCTTTTGGCCATGTTTTGTTTTCTTTTCCTTTTTCTTTCTTTCTTTTTTTTTTTTTTTTTTTTTTTTTTTTGAGACTGGGTTTTGCTCTGTTGCCTAGGCTGCTGTAGTGCAGTGGTATAATCATGGCTCACTATAGTCTTGACTTCCCAGGTCAAGTGATCCTCCCACCTCAGTCCCCTGAGTAGCTGGGAATACAGTTGCAAACCACCATGCCTGGCTACTTTTCAATTTTTATTTTTGTAGAGACAGAGTCTTGCCAAATTGCCCAGACTGGTTTCGAACTCCTGGGTTCAAGCAATCCACCTGCCTCAGCCTCTCGAAGTGCTGGGATTACAGGCATGAGCCACTGTAACTGGCAGTAGTTTTTAGTGTGTCATTTTTTACCTCCTTGGCTGAGTTATTCCTCAATATTTTTTTGATGTTATCATTAATGGAATTATTTTCTTAATTTCCTTTTGGATTATTCATTGTTAGTATATAAAAGTGCAACTGATTTTTGTATGTTGTGATTGTATCCTGCAGCTTTGCTGAATCCGTTTTGCAGTTCTAACAGATGTTTTTGGTGGAATATTTGTGGTTTTCTACCTAAAAGATCATGTTGTCTGTGAACATAGATCATTTTATTTCTTCCTTTGCAATTTGATGCATTTTTATTTTGTCTTGCCTAATTGATTGGCTAGGACTTTCAGTGTTATGTTAAATAAAAGTGGTGAACGTGGGCATCCTTGTTTTGTTTCTGACCTTGGAGAAAAAGTTCTCAGTCTTTTAGCATTGAACATGATGTTAGTTGTGTGTGCTTCTTATATATGGCCTTTATTATGTTGAGGCAGTTTTCTTTTCTTTTTTTTTTTTTTGAGACAGGGTCTCACTATGTTGCCCAGGCTGGACTCAAACTCCTGGGCTCAAGTGATTCGCCTGCCTCAGCTTCCCAAAGTGCTGGGATTACAGGTGTGAGCCACCACACCCAGTCATGGTTTTCTTCTAATGTCATACATCTTTATTATCATATATTACATTGTTGATTTTCATATGTTGAACCATCCTTGCATTCCAGGAATAAATCTTACTTAGTCATCATTGTATAATATTTTAGTTGTCCTATTGAACTCTATTTGCTCATATTTTGTTGAGAATTTTTATGTCAATATTCACCAAGAATATTGGTCTGTAGTTTTCTTTTCTTGTAGTGTCTGTCTGACTTCCATATCAGGATAGCGCTGGCTTCATATAATGAATTTGGAAGTATTCTTTCCTCTTCAATTTTTTTTGAAATTAATTGAAATGCATATAAATCTACTTTTAATAATGTCTGTGGTTAGCATTCAGTTTGCAAGATTCCTGAAAACTTAACAATGGGCTCTCCTGAGCTTGGATGAACTAGCTCCAGCACCATCCTGAAGGTGATCATGCTTGAGGAGCCCTAAAGTGTTCATTTTGTTGTTAACAAGATTCTGTACAGAGAGAAGGAAAGAGACTACTTTTTTAATTTTTGTTTAAATTAAGACAGGGTTTCACCAAGTTGATGAGGCTGGTCTCAATCTCCTGACCTCATATGATCCACCTGCCTTGGCCTCCCAAAGTGTTGGGATTACAGGCATGAGCCACTACACCCAGCCAGAAAAGGGACTACTTTTTAATTGAGAAAGGGAACTATTTCTTACTTGCTGAGAAGAAATGCTTTTCCTGATGAGTTCATATGCCTAACAAAAGGACATACATAGAAGTTTTTATTGAAACTGTACTTACATTATAGTGGTTAAAGGGTGAAAGCAACTCAACTCTTCATCTGAAATAAAGAGATAAGTAAATTGTGGTCTATTTATACAATGCAATACTAACCCACCCATAAAGTGAAAGAACTTTAGCTGCATGCGACAACATGGATAAACTTCATATGCATAATGTTGAGTGAAAAGAGTAAGATGCACACACAAAAATACATATCACTTGATTCCACTTATACAAAGTACAAGAATAGGTAAAACCAATTCATATTGTTAGAATCAAGATAGTGGCTACCTGTGGGGAGCTCTTGATTGGGAGAGAGCAATGAGCGAATCTTCCAGATGACTGGAAATGTTCTACATCTTGACATGAGAGGTGGTTATGTGAGTGTGTACATATGTAAAATCTCATTGAGCTGTACGCTTAAGATACATGCATGTTACTGAAAGTTTATTATATTCCAAAAAAAGCTAACAAAATGCCTTTCTTTATTTTTTAATTGTACTTTTAAATTTCAAGAGCTACAGGCTTTTTAAAAAATTGTTTATATTTAAATAAAATTCCTTCGTATTTCTACTTAGACTGCATTACAGGCTTGTTTTAAGAGCCTAAAAAACAGAGGAGCTAAAAGAAAATTCCTTCCAGTCCCCTGACCCTTTCGCTACTCTTTTTTCTAGTATTCACAATTTAATGTCTTCCTTCCACTCATTCTTGTTACCCATGAATGCTGGAACAAAAATGGTTCTGTCTCATTCAGCCATCAGAAAAAGAGCCGAAACCCAGCTCCTTCTCACCATCTCCACTGGTAAGACCAGGGTCCAAGCATGGTCCTCTCTTGTTGGGGTTAGTGCAGTCGCTTCCTGTTATGAACTGAATTATGTCCTCCCAAAATTCATATGCAGAAGCCCTAACCCACGGCATGACTATATTTGGAGATAGTGCCTTTAAAGAAGTGAAAGGAGATGATAATTGTGGAACCCTGATTCAATACAACTGTTGTCCTTAGAAGAGGGAGAGACACAGGGGTGCACACACAGAGGACAGGCTATGTGAGGACACAGCACAAAGGTGGCCGTGCACAAGCCAAGGGGAGAGGCCCTTAGAGAAACCAAACCAGCCAACACCTTGATCTGGGACTTCTAGTCTCAGGAACTATAAGAACACAAACGTCTGTTGCTGAAGTTGCCCAGGCTGCAGTATCTTGTTATGGCAGCCCTTGGAGATTAGTACAGCTCCCAACAGGTCTCTCTGTCCTGCCCTTGCCCACAGTAGTCTATGGTAACACAGAAGCTGGGGAGCCCATTAAGATGTAATCAGGGCATGTCTGTCTTCTGTTGGCTTCTCCTCCACCCAGCAGTAGCCCACAACCTGACGCTGGTCACAAGTCTTGTATCATTTGGCCTCTACTCCCTCTCTGACCTTGTCTCCTACAGTCCTCGCCTCATTGCCTGTGCCTCTGCTCTTTCTTGGACATTCTAAGCATAGTCCTGTCTTAGGGCCCTAGGCATTGTCCTCCCGCCCCAAACAGGCCTCCTCCAGAGAGCGGCATGACTCGCTATCCACTCCTCCTCCTCCTTCAGGGTGATCCTCATTGTCCGTATTGTCAGTCACAGAGATTGTCATCAAAAGAGGGGCTTCTTCCTATCTTTTCTCCTCTTTTCTTTTTCGTTTGTTCTTTAGTTCTATCTTCCTTCTTTTTCTTTTCTTCTTTTTTTCCTTTTCTTTCCTTTTCTTCCGTCTTTTCGCTTTTTCTTTTCTTCCTCCTTCTTTTCTTATTCTTTCTCCTTTCTTTCTCTTCTCCTTTTTCTTTCTCTCTCCTTTTTCCTTTCCTTTTTCTTTTTCTTTTTTTTTTTCTTTTTCCTTTTTCTTTTCTTTTTCTTCTCTTTTTCTTACTTTCTTTTCTTTTTTTTTAGAAGACTGAGTTTTTTCATTCATTTCCTTCTGTGCCAGGCCTGGAGTGCAATTGCACGATCGTTCTCAGTTCACTCGCAATGTTCCAACCTCCCAGGTCAAGACAAAAGCAAAGTCACAAGCGATTCTCCTCTTCTCTCTCCTTCCTCAGCCTCCTGAGTAGCTGGGTTACAAAGGCATGTGCCACCATGCCCCAGTTTAATTTTGTATTTGTCAGTAGAGACAGAGGTTTCTGCATGTTGTCAGGCTGGTCTCAAACCCCTGACGCTCGGTGATCCAACCCCCGACTCGGACGCATCGGCGCTCCAATGCTGGGAATTACCAAAGGCATGAGCCATTCGCCCCACCCAGACCTCTGTTTTCCTTTTTCTTTTTTCAGATGGAGTTCTTGCCGCTGTCCCCAGTCTGGAGTGGCAAGTGGCAAAATCTTGCTCACGCAACCACCCACCTACCTCCTGCCCCGGCCCTCCCAGGTTTCAAAGCAATTCCCAGTCGCTCGCTCGCTCGAGTAATGGGGATACAGCACCTGCCAACACAAGCCAGACCCGTCCCACTCCAGGCTAATTTTTTGTATTCGGTAAGATGGGGTTTCATCACCATGTTGGCCAGCGTGGGGGGGGTCTGAACCTCCCTTGGCCTCAAAATAAGTAAGTCGTCGATACCTGTGATCCCCCGTGCCTGTCATCAGCCTCCCAAAGTGCTGGAATTACAGGCGTGAGCCACCGACCCCCCAAAGCCCGACCCAGCATAGAGCCCACCAGCCTTTTAGCAGGCATGTCTACCAAGGCACACAGAATAACAACTCTAAAACCCCTCAACGCTGACATTTTCTTTTTCTTTCTGTCTTCCAGGAGTTAGGTAACGTTATCTATGCTGAGCTCAACAACTATGCTAACAATCTGATATCCACTCAACGTAGGACTGAATCCCACAATTCCAAATGACGGTGCAGATGTTAAGTGGCATGGAGAGAAAGTAAACCGTACACGATAGAGCTATATAAGAAAATGAGGATGTCAGTTTGGAGTTTGTCCCGCCCTCAAACCGGCCCCTTGGTCCCTCTCCCTCAACCTCATAGGAAAATTTGATCCAGTGGTTGTGGCTGGGTCTAAATGGAAAGTGTTTAGGTCAGGTGGGTGGGCACCTCAATGACAGATTAATTTATATAATGAATCCTTCCCTGGGGTCGGTGGTTTGATGAGTTTCAGCACTCTGTATTTTTTTTCCCTCCATAAGGTTTGCTGAGGCTGTTAAGAGAGCCTGGTGCTGTGCTTCTTTAGTTGCCCTCTCCTCTTTTCTTTTTGTTTTGCGCTCCCGCCTCTCCTTTCGTCTCGTTCCTCTCTGTGCCATGTGATCTCTGGCACACACGGGCTCCTTCCCCCTCACCTTCCCCCATGAGGGAGTGGAATTGCACTGAGGGCCGTCTCCCAGAAGCGATCTGGCAGAATTCTTGTACAACCTGCAGAACGGGCAGCCAACTAAATCTCCCTGCTTCTTTATTAATAAATTACAACCGAAATCGATACCTAATCCTCTTTGTAGCAAAGACAAACAACTGAGATATACTTATGCGCACCCCTTTTTGTGGAAAAAATATAACTAAATGCAAGACACACTGTAAATGTCCTATAAAGCCAAGATTTGATGGAAGTTATTTTGGTGGCAGGGTATTATGGATGATTTTTTCTTTGTTTTTCACCATTTTTTATATTTCCCTTCGTTTTCGTTCCCGTTCTCCCTTTTCACTTTTCTTTTCAATTCTTTTGTCTTTTCTTGCCTGTTTGTTTTCTATAGATAATGACTTTGCAGTCTCTATAATGAAGAAGTGGTGTGTTGTATATAATATATAGAATATAACTATTATTATTTCTTTTTTAAGACAGGGCCTTCACTTGTTGCCCAGGCTGGAGTGAAAGTGGCAACGACCTTAAGCTCACTGCAACCTCCACACCGTCCTGGGTTCAACAAGCGATTCTGCCAATCTCCATTCTCCAGCCTCAGTCAAACCGCCTAAATAATAACAAAATAAACTGGACGAATATACAGGTGCCCACCACACGCCCCGGCTATTTTTTTGTATATTTTATAGAGATGGGGGTTTCATCATCACCCAAGTTGGCCAGGGCCGGGCTTGAAACTGACCTGAGGTGAGCGTCCGCCTCAGCCTCCCCAAAAAAATGGGATTACAGCATGGAGCCACAAACACCACCAAAAACCATGCCTGGCCAGAATTTGTGTAATTTTTTATAAGAAAGAAAAAAAAATTTTCAAAAAAATGAGGTGACCATTTCATTGTGTCCTCAGGCCTGATTGCTATGTCGGACAGGCCAGATGAGGATATTTTTGGTTTTGGTGCCCTAGAATCTTAGACACTACCTTAGTCTACAACTGCGCTAAACTCTCTGTGGGAAGGTCCGGGCGTCTTTTTTGCCTTGGCGATCTCTTTTTGGAGTTGGCCTGCTGATTTTTAAATGTTTTGCAATTCAGCTCTCCTTAACCATTGGCAATAAATCCAGTTGAAACCCGCCTACGGTAAACAAAACAAATCCTCTTGAATCAATTTGAGACTGACCAACATATCTTTTAGTTATTTAACTAAAGGTACTTTCAAGGATTCCTCCTTCTGATTTCTACATGATTTTGTTTGTCTTTCTTTTGTTTTATTATGTATGTATGTAGTGTATGTAGAGCTGTAATGTATGAATGTAGGTATTTGCGCAGCGTCTTTTCTTGCTCTGTCACCCAGGCTGGAGTGCAATGGTGTGAATTCATCGGCTCCTGCAAACTCTATCGCCGAAGTTCCCGTGAGTCGTCTGCCTCCCCTCCTAAGTAGCGGAGATTACAGGATGTGGCCAAACACCACACCAGGCTAAATTGTTTTGTATTTTTGTGAGAGATGGGGTTTCACCATGTTGGCCAGACTGGTCCTTGAACCTCCTGACCCGGGTGATCCACCCGCCCTCAATCAAGCCTCGCCGCACCCAAGTGCTGGGATTTACGGTGGTGAACCAAACCACCAATGTCCTGGACACCCAGCCTGCGTCTTCTTTATTGTTTATTGTCTGAATTTGTTTATAATTGAGGGAATTAATGGAATGATGAAATTGTCTGCAATGTTTCCTCCTGCCTGTATGCAGCCTTACTGCGGATCTGATTTTTTGTTTTTTAAATTCCAAAGGATCTCTGATGCAAGCCTGAAGGAGGCAGGCCCTGTTTGTGCAACGATTAGGAACAAAGTCGCTGGCAGCTTCTCAGATGCTCAGGTTCATTATTCTCAGTGGGATTTATGAGTCGTCAAGGAAGTCATATCAGAGGGCTCTTCTCGGGAACCTGGGACGTAAGCAAAAAGAGACAGGTCAATGAAAACTATAACAGGTCATGAAAGAACTGGTCCTTGTACGACTCTGATCCTTATGCGTAAAGGAACAAGCACATCCAATTTGGCGGCTGTGCGCACATCTCCTCAATAGGATAAATATATTCCAATTGCATATCATTACAAAAATGGGAGCTGTGAAAATTGGGTCGGCAAGCGGCCCACTGGCCATCATTAAATGGAGTGTTATGGTGTTACAATTCCGGTAAAAATTCAAAACCGTCCTTGCAGCTAAGTGGAACAACATGAAGAATGAATCTCATGAAACGTAAGGACTCTTCTCAGATGGTCGAAATCAAACTCCCCATGCAAATAATGCCACTATACTTACTACTACTACTAATACGTAACTACACTGTACACTACTACTCTACTCTTAACTACTGCGCGCCTGGGAGTGCGGGTGGAGCACACACCCTTTGAGGTATGAAATGGGTCGGCAGAGTGGCAGCTGCAGCTGCCCCAAGCAGAACAATCAAAGCTCCTGCTCTGTCAAGCTAGCTTCAAGTGCAGATGGAAAATTGAGGGAGGATGGACAAACAGACAGGCTGTATTTCTGAGCAGTGGCATTTAGCGACAAAAATCCAATAGACAGAATAAAAAGCTTCTAATTAAAAAATTCTTAAAAAATAGCTTCGTAAAATAAAAAATAATAATTCATTAGTATCTATCCATTGATAATACTGATTATTGCGTGAGCAGTGAAATGGCTCGGACTTCCTCAGAAAATGAAATGAGAAGAAAGGGCAAAGAGGGGGATGGTTCCTTCCTGGGGAAAAGCTGCTGTGAAGTGCCCCTCAGGAGGGTGGGGGTGAGCCCTGGAAGAGCAACGGATGGCAAATAACACAAAAAGGACAGCATCTGAAAGTAGCCTTTGGGGGTCACCCTCCCAAGACCCCCTGACCTGGCCCGTCGGAAGGGCGAGGAGAGAGAGGGCGCCCTGGAGCTGGGCGGCTGCCAGGTGAACAAAGCTGGCAGCCACACCCCAGTGCAAAAAAAAAACCCTATAGAGGTCGTTTTCCGGGCTGAAGCTGGAAGTGTGGATGGGGTTTGCCCAGGCACCCGGATTCAGCCTCTTTGGGTAATATGCAGAGCATTTAGGACATCACATCCTGGTGTCAGCGATTTGGCACGTGGGGATTAAGGATGAAGAAGGTCGCACTGGGAGGCAGGAGTTGGAGAAAGAACCCATTCTGGGCAAGGATCATGGGGTCAGAAGGTTAAAGAACGCTTCTGCGGCGCCAGTAAAAACTCCTGCTAATTGGGGCAATAATGGCTCGGGTCCGGGAATAGAGGAAGCGTTTCGTCCTCCTCTGGCTGTCCATCACGGTATGATGGTGGATACGTTCATCACCATCTCCTTCTGGTCCCTTCTGGGGGGTGACCAGACCCCATCACCCCAACTACCTTTCCCAGGAAGGCTGCCCAAGTGCCAGGGCAGCTCTTCCCCCCAGAAGTGGGTGGTTGGGTCATGTTTTTTATTTATGTCAATTTTGCCAGTATTTACTTATGAGCTCTGTGAAAGAGAACATCTCTGATGCTTAACTACTCAAGTCAATAGACATGAGAAAATCTCTCATCAAAGGGATACAATAATTCCCTGAACAGTCAATAAACACAAGGTATGGTTTTAGACGAGGTTACTAGCTAACAGTGGCAAGGAAGGGGCTGTTTGAGGCCAAGTGTGGTAATCCTCATGCGTGGGGGGCCAAGGGAGGAGGAGTCAACTGAGCCGGGAAGGGCAAGACCCAGCTTGGGCAACTAGCAAGATCCTATCTCTAGAATTTTGTATTTTGTTTTTTTTAAGAATATAATGGAGCTATGAATGCTGGGTTTGGCAGCGTGCAACCTGTAAGTTCCCTCCCTCCAGCTACTTGGTAGGAGGCTGAGAAGGGAGGATCTTTTGATCCACAGTTCAAGGCTCCAGTGACGATGGTGGTGCCAAATGCACGCCAGCCTAAGGCAAACAGAGTAAGCCTGTCGCTCTAAAAGCAAAATACAACAAAACAAAAAAACGAAAAACAAAGAACCTCTTAATATAAGTGCATGTGTGAAATATGTTAGTGTATTTTCTTGTTGGAGGGAGGAGATGAAAAGAAAAGAAAAAAGCCGAACACAGATTTTTTAGACATGTTTGATACAGACGCATTGTTTTTCTTTTTTTTTTCCTAATATTTTGTAAAACTCCTGAGCCGTCAAGGACCCCGGCCTCCTCTCCTGCCTTAGAGCAGTGAAGTGCAGTCCTCCGGGGCGCGCTGCAAGCAAACCTCCTCCTCCCAGGTTCAAGTGGATTCTCCTTATCCTGCCTCAGCGTCCCTCAAGTACTGGGGACTACAGGCAATGCAAACCAACCACCACCACGGTCTGTCTAATTTTTTTTTTTTTGTTTTTTTTCTATTTTTATAGTAGAGATGGGTGGTTTACTTAACCTTGGTATGAACCCCAGGCACTAGTGACCCAGGCAGGCTGGTCTTGACGCCTGACCTTCAGGAGAATCTGGCCCGCCTTGGCCTCCCAAAGGGCTTGGAGTATAGGCGTGAGCCACAACCCACCCAGCCCATTATTACCTCCTTATTCCCTAATATTTTGATTGGTGGTTGGTTGAAAATCCAGGGAGTGGTGAATCCGCGGAGGAGAGGGCATGAATTCCTGCAATTCCTGCACGACTGGCATCTGTCGGGTATGTAGGAGGTACAATGATAAGAACTGGATTTTTAAAGAGTATCTTTGAGGGCAAAGAAAGACTTTGGGACTAACACTCCCTTTAAGGTTTAGGTCCCTGTAGAAATCTAACTTCTCTTCACAAAACTTCACTAACTTCAGGGCAAGCAAATTAGTTAGAAGAAAAAGAAGCCAGGGGGCGGTGGCACATTCCGGTCATCTCGGCACTTTGGGAGGCTGAGGTAGGAGGAGTGGTTCAAGACAAGCATGGCCACATAACGAGAATACCATCGCCCTAAAAAAAGAAAGAAAAAAAAAAAGAAAAAAGAAAATGAAAATTCCCTCCCGACA
>NC_044559.1:58432384-58453481 GCF_007565055.1 Rhinopithecus roxellana | reverse complement strand
AGGAAGAAGGAAGGAAGGAAGGAAGAGAAAGAAGAAAAGAAAGGAAAAAGAAAGAAAGGAGGAAGGAGAAAAAGAAGAAAGAAAGAAAGAAAGAAAGAAAGAAGAAGAAAAAAGAAAGAAAGAAAGAAGAAAGAAAGAAAAAAAAAAAACAGTGAGAAACAGATGTATTGTGCAAGGGGAAAGATCTAGTTGTTTTGCTTAAAGGAAGGAAGTTGGTAAAATGAAATAAATTCAGATATTCTTTGGAAGTTTTCAATAATAGATTTCAGAATATCTTTTTCTCAAAACAGATATTATAATAATTTTTTTGTAAGATGCCCATTTTCCATTTGACATCCTATTAAAAAGTCAAGATTCGCCGGGCGCGGTGGCTCAAGCCTGTAATCCCAGCACTTTGGGAGGCCGAGATGGGCGGATCACAAGGTCAGGAGATCGAGACCATCCTGGCTAACACGGTGAAACCCTGTCTCTACTAAAAATACAAAAAATAGCCACGCGAGGTGGCGGGCGCCTGTAGTCCCAGCTACTCGGGAGGCTGAGGCAGGAGAACGGCGTAAATCCGGGAGGCGGAGCTTGCAGTGAGCTGAGATCCGGCCACTGCACTCCAGCCCGGGCAACAGAGCGAGACTCCGTCTCAAAAAAAAAAAAAAATAATAATAATAATAATAATAATAAAAATAAAAATAAAAAGTCAAGGTTCTTGTGAGATATATTTTTCCTAATGGGTTAAATTAATTTTCTTTTTTCTTTTCGAGTTGGGGGTCTCTGTTGCCCAGGCTGTAGTGCAATGGTAAGATCATAGCTCACTGCAGCCTTGAACTCCTGGACTCAAGGGATTCTCTCATCTTTTAAGTTCAATTATTAAGTTGTTAAAAAACAAAAAACAAAATAAAAGGTTACCAGCTTCAGGCCAGACACAGTGGCTCACGCCTATAATCTCAACACTTTGGGAGGCCGAGGCGGGTGGATCGTTTGAGACCAGCCTGGCCAATATGGTGAAACCCTGTCCCTACTAAAAATACAAAAATTAGCTGGGCATGGAGGTGGGTGCCTATAATCCCATCTACTTGGGAGGATGAGGCAGGAGAATCGCTTGAACCCAGGAGACGGAGGTTGCAGTGAGCCGAGATTGCACCACTGCACTCCAGCCTGGGCAACAGAACGAGACTGTCTGAAAACAAACAAACAAAAAATGGTGAGCCTTAGGACTCACGGTTTCTGTAATAAGGACTGCATCCCTTCTGCAAATTGAGAAACTCAGTCCAGTGGCTGTGCATTACATCGGTGTCCTGGTGCACATCAGCGCTGAGCTTTAGGTGCAGGGAGAACAGCTGCAGGGGGAGAGCTCTGAGGCCGGGAGACCCTCACAGACTGTCACATCACCTGGGCATGAGAGGATGACAGGCCACTGGGAAAGGGAATGGATATTCAACAAGATATGTCGATAATGGCATTGATGGTGTTTAGCAGTTGCCAGGGCAGGGGGTGAGAGGAAGTGAAAGCCAAATGTGACCATCATCTTGGTAACAAGAGCATCTGTCACATCCCCAAACCCCCGCAGCATGGCTCTTGAACTGGATTCCATCCCGGTCCCCAGGGTCTCACACATCACATGAATGACAGGGTGGGGGTGAGACTAGCATTCCCAGATAAGCCAAGCCCTCAGCCCAGGCTTGCACACACCTCTGGCATGTCCCCATGAGGATCCCAACTCCATCGTGTTATCTCCCGTCATTTAAAGACCTCCTTCCCGCCTCAACCCTGTCTCTGCTTCCCTTTAGAGACAAACTTCTCAGGAGGCCACTGTCTCCGTTTCCCCTCCTGAGTGGGATCTCCACTCCATGGCCATGGTACCAAATGGAATGGATGCTTTTCCAGTCTCCTCTTTTATTTTTTATTTTTCCTTGAGACAGGGTCTTTCTCTGTCGCCCAGGCTGGAGTGCAGTGGTGTGATCTTGGCTCACGGCAACCTCCGCCTTCTGAGCTCAAGTGATTCTCCCACCCCAGCCTCCCAAGTAGCTGGGATTACAGGCATGCGCCACCATATCCAGCTAATTTTTGTATTTTTTATAGAGACACGGTCTCACTATGTTGGCCAGGCTGGTCTTGAACTCCTGGGCTCAAACCATCCTCCAGCCTTGGCCTTCCAAAATGCTAGGATTACAGGCATGAGCCACCATGCCTGGCCCAGTCTTCTCTTAAATAACCTTTCAGCGTCACTTGGCAGCTGCGTCCCCTGCTTGCTTACCTCTCCTCCTCCCTCCCAGCTGTGTCCCCTGCGTTTCCCTGGCTGCACCTCTTGTCTTTCTGCCCACTCCTTGGTAGCTTCCTCTCAGAGGTAAGGTACAGGCCTTCTCTTCTCATAGCACCCTCTCCTCCCAGCTGACTTTCTCTGCATCCTCACCTTTAGATACCATCTGCCTTCAAGGTCCAAATAATAGACATCCCCAGACCCCAGATTTGAGCTCCAGCCTCGCACACGTGGTTCCCTCTTCTGCCTGTCTGCGCGTCAGTCTCACATGCCACAGTTTGCTCCTCGTCCCTCTGCTTTTATCTGCAGCCTGCTTCCTGCTGGTATTCCTCATTTCTCAGGCTGCCAGTGGGGGAGCTGTTCTCCGCATGCTCCCCTCCTTCCTATCCAGTTCATTTCCCTCACTACTTCCAGAATCCACCTGCCAGCCTCACTCCGTTTCCTCCACCACCATTAAAGTCCAAAAAAAGAGTTTCTTTCCTTTTTTCTTTTTCTTAGTCTGTGCCCAGGCTGGACTGCAGTGCTGCAATCATAGCTCACTGCAGCCTTGAATTCCTGGCATCAAGCCATCCTCCTGCCTCAGCATCCCCAGTAGCTGGGACTACAGGCACACACCACCATGCTGAGCTATTTTTTTTTTTTTTTTCAGAGATGGAGTCTCACTGTGGTGCCCAAGCTAGTCTCAAACTCCTGGCCTCAAGCAATCCTCCCATTTTGATCTCCCAAAGCACTGGGATTACAGGTAGGAGCCACCACACTCGGCCACTAAACTGTTTTGTTCTTTTCTTGTTTTCTTTTATTTTGAGACAAAGTCTCACTCTGTTGCCCAGGCTAGAGAACAGTGGCACAATCTCAGCTCACTTCAGCCTCGACTTCCCTGGTTCAAGCAATCCTCCCACTTCAGCTTCCCAAGCAGCTGGGACTACAGGTGTCCGCCACCACACCTGACTAATTATTGTATTGTTTGTAGAGATGGGATCTTGCTGTGTTACCCAGGCTGGTCTTGAACTCCTGAGCTCAAGCAATCCTCCCGCCTCAGCCTCCCAAAGCACTGGGATTACAGGCGTGAGCCACCAAACTCAGCACTAAACTATTTCTTATAGTTCTCTAGTTTCCAGCAAAAATGTCTCACAAGAAGCATCAAAAACAAAACAAACAAACCAAAAACAACACAACCCTTACTTGGATCATTATAATGGATTTGTTTGCTTCCAGACAGCAAATCTTTTAGGAATATTCCCTCTTTTGACCAACTGGCCAGGGCATGGAGAATTTCCATGAGCAGGAATGTCAGATTCACACAGATTGAAGTACCAGCCTGAATTGAAAAAGCCTTATATAATTTATTTAAACTAACACTCACCAACTAAATTGGACTAAAGCCAAAGGAAGACAAGGACACCTGCTAAACGGGGAGCCTCAGGGGCCAGGGAAAGGGGTTCGAGACCAGCCTTAGGACATAGTAAGATCCCCACCTCTACCAATGAAAAGTAAAATACATGCATAAATTTTATTTATTTATTTATTTAGAGACAGAGTCTCACTCTGTTGCCCAGGCTGGAGTACATTAGTGGGTACTCCACATGTGGCCTAAAATGCATAAATACATTTATAAAATAAGTAAATAAAGGCCAGGTGTGGTGGCTCATGCCTGTAATCCCAGTACTTGAGGCTGAGGTGGGTGGCTCATCCGAGGTCGGGAGTTCGAGACCAGCCTGATCAACATGGTGAAATCCCATCTCTACTAAAAATACAAAATTAGCTGGGCATGGTGGCGCATGTCTGTAGTCCCAGCTACTCAGGAGGCTGAGGCAGGAGAATTGCTTGAACCCGGGAGGCAGAGGTTGCAGTGAGCCGAGATCGGGCCATTGCACTCTAGCCTCGGTGACAGAGCAGAAACTCCATCTCAAAATGAACAAATAAAATAAAGTAACATAAAATAAAATAAAACAAGTAAATAAATAAAAAGGGTGAGTATGTTCAGGAGGGTGCCTGGGAGCAAGTGGAGGGAGACGAGTGTGTGGGGACAGAGGTGGAGCCTGTTTACCGAGGACACCTATGGCTTCATGTGCCCTCTCTGGGAGCCGTAAAGGGGGTTTCCCTGTTCCTCATTATGGTCATCACTACCATCCTTCTTTCTGTCTGTCTCTTCAGTTGTAAAATGAAGATAACAGATCTACATTGTTCTTCAATTGGATATTTTTAAGATGAATGCGTCATTATACCGGGTTTTCATGCATTTTGGTTTTTTGTTTTGTTTTGTTTTGTTTTGAGACAGAGTCTTACTCTGTCGCCCAGGCTGGAGTGCAGTGGTGCCATCTTGGCTCACTGCAAACTCCGCCTCCCAGATTCAAGCGATTCTCCTGCCTCAGCCTCCGAAGTAGCTGGGATTATAGGTGCCCACCACCACACTGGGCTAATTTTTGTATTTTTGGTAGAGACAGGGTTTCGCCATGTTGGCCAGGCTAGTCTCGAACTCCTGATCTCAGGTGATCCTCCCACCTCAGCTTCCCAAAGTGCTGGGATTACAGGCACAAGCAACCATGCCCAGCCTCATGCATTTTAAAATGAGATGTTCCAGGGACTAAAACTGCTCAGGGACCAAAGAAAAAATGAGTCCAGAAAAAGAGTTGGCTGAGAACATTACTGAGGAGAATTTACCCTGCTGCTGCAGGCGGCTAAGAACATAGACGACCACTGCACGGCCGTGTCTCCATGGACCAAAGTGGGAAAATGTCTGGCTTTGCTCTCTGCTGCCTTATCAATATGCAGCTGACAAAGGGCTGGGTTAGTTGAGGCTGGAACCACTGGGTGCCATGCATGTGCTAACAATCCACACAGGCCAGCAGGCACTGCCCCATTGTTCTGTACATTGATCAAGAATATGACAGTCAGGGCCACCACCACTTTGTTCCTGCAATGCAGGGAAACTGCAAATCTATGAAACTTGAAAACATTGCTCAGAGAATGTGCTTAGGGAAATTGCATTCCTCCCAGACATAGCAGTCTTGCTGTCTACTTCCCACACAGGAATGGCAGATCAAGTATTTAGAAGGGGCTGCTCTCTGTCTGGGATTCTCCAAGGAGCTGTTGGAATAGTAAATGCCCTTTTAACTGGCTAGACTGTTTCAACTGAATCCCAATCAAAAATGGAAAAGCAGGTGCCTTCTCTCCCTTCTCCAGCTCTCTCTCCCCTTCAGTCCAGCCGTCCAGCCGTTGTCAGAGCGGAACTGCCCTGGGGTTCAACATTGGTGGAGAAGGCAGCTGCCCAGTTTTGAGGAGGGCAAAATCTCTCTGCCCCCAGTCCCTAACTCACATCCCCATCAAATATTGGGAGTTCCACCGTTAGAGATGCAGCTGGGGCCGGGCGCAGTGGCTCACGCCAGCACATAATCCCCGCATTTTAAGAGGCTGAGGCGGGTGGATCACCTGAGGTCAGGAGTTCAAGACCAGCCTGGCCAATATGGCGAAACCCCATCTCTACCAAGAATACAAAAATTATCTGGGCGTGGTGGCATGTGCCTGTAATCCCAGCTACCTGGGAGGCTGAGGCAGGAGAATTGTGTGAACCTGGGAGGCGGAGGTTGCAGTGAGCTGAGACCATGTCGCTGCACTCCAGCCTCAGTGAAAGAGCAAGACTCTGTTTCAAAAAAAAAAAAAAAAAAAAAAGAGCGATACAGTTGGGCTTGATGCAGTGGCCACATTTACAATCCAGCACTTTGGGAGGCCAAGGCAGAAGGATAGATTGAGCCCAGCAGTTCTGGACCAACCTGGACAACATAAGGAGATCCCACCAAAAATAAAAATAAAAAAAGCTGGGCATGGTGGTGCATGCCTATGGTCCCAGCTAATCAGGAGACTGAGGCAGGAGGATTGCTTGAGCCCAGGAGGCTGAGGCTGCTGTGAGCTGTGATTGTACCTCTGCAGTCCAGCCTGGGCTACAGCATGAGACACTGTCTCTAAAAAAATAAAATAAATTTTAAAAAGTACAGTTGGCCCTTGAGCAACATGAGGGCTGAGGTGGCAACCCCTGTAGTGCTGACTCCCCAAAACCTTAACTACTGATAGCCTGCCGTTGACCAGAAGCCTTATCTGTAACATGAACTGTCAATTAACCATGTTTAGTATAAATATTCTATACTATATTCATACGATAAAGTAAGCTGGAGAAAAGAAAAGGTTATTGAGAAAATCATAAAGAAGTTAAAATGTATTTACTATTCCTGAAGTGAAAGTGGATCATGATAAAGGTCTTTATCCTCATCATCCTCACACTGAGTAGGCTGAGGGGGAGGAGGAAGAAGAGGAGGGGTTGGTCTTGCTGTCCCAGCGATGGCAGAGGCAGAAGTGATGTAGGGGGTGGGAGGCAAGGCAAGAGAGGCAGGCGCACCTAGTGCAACTTTTATTGAAAAAAAATCTGCATGTAAGTGGACCCCTGCAATCCAAACCTGTGTTGTTGAAGGATCAACTGTATTTCTCTAGGGTTTCTTAGTGACACTGGAGAAGGTGCTTTAAAATGCCAGTATGGGCCGGGCACAGTGGCTTATGCCTGTAATGCCAGCACTTTGGGAGGCCAAGGCAGGTGGATCACCTGAGCTCAGGAGTTCGAGACCAGCCTGGTCAACATGATGAAACCCTGTCTCTACTAAAAATAAAAAAATTAGCTGGGCACGATAGCACATACCTATAATCCCAGCTACTCAGGAGGCTGAGGCAGGAGAATCACTCGAACCCGGGAGGCAGAGGTTGCAGTGAGCCGAGATTGCACCACTGCATTCCAACCTAGGCGACAGAGTGAGACTCTGTCTCAAAAAAAAAAAAAAAAGAAGTTTTTAATTTTGATGTAGTTCAATTTATCTATATATTTTTTGTTGTCTGTGCTTTTGGTGCCATATCCAAGAGATCATTGCCAAATCCATTGTCATGAAGTGCTTTCTCTGTGTTTTCTTTTAAGAGTTTTATAGGCCAGGTACAGTGGCTCACAATTGTAATCCCAGCACTCTGGGAGGCTGAGGCGAGAGGATGGCCTGATCCCAGGAATTTAAGACCAACATGGGCAACATAGTGAGACCCCATCTCTTAAATAAAAGGTAAGAGGCCGGACGCGGTGGCTCAAGCCTGTAATCCCAGCACTTTGGGAGGCCGAGACGGGCGGATCACGAGGTCAGGAGATCGAGACCATCCTGGCTAACGCGGTGAAACCCTGTCTCTACTAAAAAAATACAAAAAAACTAGCCGGGCGAGGTGGCGGGCACCTGTAGTCCCAGCTACTCAGGAGGCTGAGGCAGGAGAACGGCGTAAACCCGGGAGGCGGAGCTTGCAGTGAGCTGGGATCCGGCCACTGCACTCCAGCCTGGGCGACAGAGCTAGACTCCGTCTCAAAAAAAAAAAAAAAAAAAAAAAAAAAAAAAAAAAAAAAGAAAAGAAAAAAAAGGTAAGAAAGAAAAAGAAAAAAAAGAGTTTTATCATTTTAGGTCTTACATTTAGGTCTTGGATTCATTTAGAGTTGATTTTTGTGTATAGTGTAAGGGTCCAGGTTCATTCATTTGCATGTAGATATCCAGTTTTCCTAAAATCATTTGTTGAAAAAACTCCTTTCTCCACTGACTAGTCTGGGGACCCTAATTTAAAAACTATTGGACTATATGTATGAGAGTTTATTTCTGGACCCTGTATTCTTTTAATTTTTTAAAATAATTTCTCACTTTTGATTGTCATCCTTGCACAGGGGCCATGCTAATCTTCTCTGTATCTTTCCAATTTTAGTACGTGTGCTGCCAAAATGGGCACTTCTGGGCTTTCTTTTCCATTCCATTATTCTATATGTCTATCTGTATGCCAATACTACACAGTTTGTTTGTGTTTTTTGAAACAACGTCTCACTCTGTTGCCCAGGCTGGAATACAGTGGCACAATCTTGGCTCACTGCAGCCTCAACCTCCTGGGTTCAAATAATCCTTCCACCTCAGCCTCCTGAGTAGCTGAAACTACAGGTGTGCGCCACCATGCCTGGCTAATTTTTGTATCTTTTGTAGATGGGGTTTTGCCATGTTGCCCAGGCTGGACTATACTGTTTTGATCACTGTGGGTTTGTAATAAATTTTAGAATTAGGAAGTGCGAGACTTCCAACTTTATTTTTTATTTTTTATTTTTGTTTTTTACCAGGTCTCTCACTCTGTCACTCAGGCTGTAGTGCAGTGGCACAATCTCGGCTCATTGCAACCTCCACCTTTCAAGTGATTCCCCTGCCTCAGCCTCCTGAGTAGCTGGGATTACACGCACTCACCACTATGCCCGGCTAATTATTTTTTTTGTTTTTGGTAGAGACGAGATTTCTTTTCTTTTCCTTTCTTTCTTTCTTTCGACGGAGTCTTGCTCTGTTGTCCAGGCTGGAGTGCAGTGGCACAATCTCGGCTCACTGCAACCTCCGCCTCCTGGGTTCAAGCAATTCTCCTGCCTCAGCCTCCCGAGTAGCTGGGATTACAGGCATGCAACACCATGCCCTGCTAATCTTTGTATTTTTGGTAGAGACAGGATTTCACCATGTTGGGCAGGCTGGTCTCATACTTGTGACCTCAGGTGATCCACCCACCTTGGCCTCCCAAAGTGCTGCAATTACAGGCATGAGCTACCGCAATTACAGGTGTGAGCTACTGTGCCCGGCTTCAACGTTGTTCGTTTTCAAGATTGCTTTAGCTGTTCAGGAACCCTGGCATCTGAATTTTAGAATGGGTTTTTCTATTTCTTCAAAAAATGCCCTTGAGATTTGATAGAAATTGTATTAAATCTATAGACTGCTTTGGTTAATATCAACATCTTAGCAGTATTACGTGTTTTAACCCACAAACACAGGATAGCTTTCCATTTATTTGTCTTCTTTAATTTCTTTTGGCCATGTTTTGTTTTCTTTTCTTTTCCTTTTTCTTTCTTTCTTTCTTTCTTTCTTTCTTTCTTTCTTTCTTTCTTTCTTTCTTTCTTTCTTTCTTTCTTTTTTTTTTTTTTGAGACTGGGTTTTGCTCTGTTGCCTAGGCTGCTGGAGTGCAGTGGTATAATCATGGCTCACTATAGCCTTGACTTCCCAGGCTCAAGTGATCCTCCCACCTCAGTCCCCTGAGTAGCTGGGACTACAGTTGCAAACCACCATGCCTGGCTATTTTTTAATTTTTATTTTTGTAGAGACAGAGTCTTGCCAAATTGCCCAGGCTGGTTTTGAACTCCTGGGTTCAAGCAATCCACCTGCCTCAGCCTCCCGAAGTGCTGGGATTACAGGCATGAGCCACTGTAACTGGCAGTAGTTTTTAGTGTGTCATTTTCTACCTCCTTGACTGAGTTATTCCTCAATATTTTTTGATGTTATCATTAATGGAATTATTTTCTTAATTTCCTTTTGGATTATTCATTGTTAGTATATAAAAGTGCAGCTGATTTTTGTATGCTGTGATTGTATCCTGCAGCTTTGCTGAATCCGTTTTTTTGGTTCTAACAGATGTTTTTGGTGGAATATTTGTGGTTTTCTACCTAAAAGATCATGTTGTCTGTGAACATAGATAATTTTATTTCCTCCTTTGCAATTTGATGCATTTTTGTTTTGTCTTGCCTAATTGATTGGCTAGGACTTTCAGTGCTATGTTAAATAAAAGTGGTGAAAGTGGGCATCCTTGTTTTGTTTCTGATCTTGGAGAAAAAGTTCTCAGTCTTTCAGCATTGAACATGATGTTAGTTGTGTGTGCTTCTTATATATGGCCTTTATTATGTTGAGGCAGTTTTCTTTTCTTTTTTTTTTTTTTTGAGACAGGGTCTCACTATGTTGCCCAGGCTGGACTCAAACTCCTGGGCTCAAGTGATTCACCTCCTCAGCTTCCCAAAGTGCTGGGATTACAGGTGTGAGCCACCACACCCAGTCATGGTTTTCTTCTAATGTCATACATCTTTATTATCATATATCACATTGTTGATTTTCATATGTTGAACCATCCTTGCATTCCAGGAATAAATCTTACTTAGTCATCATTGTATAATATTTTAGTTGTCCTACTGAACTCTATTGGCTCATATTTTGTTGAGAATTTCTATGTCAATATTCACCAAGAATATTGATCTGTAGTTTTCTTTTCTTGTAGTGTCTGTCTGACTTCCATATCAGGATAGCGCTGGCTTCATATAATGAATTTGGAAGTATTCTTTCCTCTTCAATTTTTTTTGAAATTAATTGAAATGCATATAAATCTACTTTTAATAATGTCTGTGGTTAGCATTCAGTTTGCAAGATTCCTGAAAACTTAACAATGGGCTCTCCTGAGCTTGGATGAACTAGCTCCAGCACCATCCTGAAGGTGATCATGCTTGAGGAGCCCTAAAGTGTTCATTTTGTTGTTAACAAGATTCTGTACAGAAAGAAGGAAAGAGACTACTTTTTTTATTTTTGTTTAAATTAAGACAGGGTTTCACCAAGTTGACGAGGCTGGTCTCAATCTCCTGACCTCATGTGATCCACCTGCCTTGGCCTCCCAAAGTGTTGGGATTACAGGTGTGAGCCACTACACCCAGCCAGAAAAGGGACTACTTTTTAATTGAGAAAGGGAACTATTTCTTACTTGCTGAGAAGAAATGCTTTTCCTGATGAGTTCATATGCCTAACAAAAGGACATACATAGAAGTTTTTATTGAAACTGTACTTACATTATAGTGGTTAAAGGGTGAAAGCAACTCAACTCTTCATCTGAAATAAAAGAGATAAGTAAATTGTGGTCTATTTATACAATGCAATACTAACCCACCCATAAAGTGAAAGAACTTTAGCTGCATGCGACAACATGGATAAACTTCATATGCATAATGTTGAGTGAAAAGAGTAAGATGCACACACAAAAATACATATCACTTGATTCCACTTATACAAAGTACAAGAATAGGTAAAACCAATTCATATTGTTAGAATCAAGATAGTGGCTACCTGTGGGGAGCTCTTGATTGGGAGAGAGCAATGAGCGAATCTTCCAGATGACTGGAAATGTTCTACATCTTGACATGAGAGGTGGTTATGTGAGTGTGTACATATGTAAAATCTCATTGAGCTGTATGCTTAAGATACATGCATGTTACTGAAAGTTTATTATATTCCAAAAAAAGCTAACAAAATGCCTTTCTTTATTTTTTAATTGTACTTTTAAATTTCAAGAGCTACAGGCTTTTAAAAATATTGTTTATATTTAAATAAAAATTCCTTCGTATTTCTACTTAGACTGCATTACAGGCTTGTTTTAAGAGCCTAAAAAACAGAGGAGCTAAAGAAAATTCCTTCCAGCCCCCTGACCCCTTCGCTACTCTTTTTTCTAGTATTCACAATTTAATGTCTTCCTTCCACTCATTCTTGTTACCCATGAATGCTGGAACAAAAATGGTTCTGTCTCATTCAGCCATCAGAAAAAGAGCCGAAACCCAGGTCCTTCTCACCATCTCCACTGGTAAGACCAGGGTCCAAGCACGGTCCTCTCTTGTTGGGGTTAGTGCAGTCGCTTCCTGTTATGAACTGAATTATGTCCTCCCAAAATTCATATGCAGAAGCCCTAACCCACGGCATGACTATATTTGGAGATAGTACCTTTAAAGAAGTGAAAGGAGATGATAATTGCGGAGCCCTGATTCAATACAACTGTTGTCCTTAGAAGAGGGAGAGACACAGGGGTTCACACACAGAGGACAGGCTATGTGAGGACACAGCACAAAGGTGGCCGTGCACAAGCCAAGGGGAGAGGCCCTTAGAGAAACCAAACCAGCCAACACCTTGATCTGGGACTTCTAGTCTCAGGAACTATAAGAACACAAACGTCTGTTGCTGAAGCTGCCCAGGCTGCAGTATCTTGTTATGGCAGCCCTCGCAGATTAGTACAGCTCCCAACAGGTCTCTCTGTCCTGCCCTTGCCCACAGTAGTCTATGGTAATACAGAAGCTGGGGAGCCCATTAAGATGTAATCAGGGCATGTCTGTCTTCTTTGTAAAACTGTTGGCTTCTCCTCCACCCAGCAGTAGCCCACAACCTGACGCTGGTCACAAGTCTTGTATCATTCGGCCTCTACTCCCTCTCTGACCTTGTCTCCTACAGTCTTACCTCCTCGCCTGTGGCCTCTGCTCTTTCTTGGACATTCCAAGCATATCCTGTCTTAGGGCCCTTGGCATTGCCCTCCCGCCTCAAACAGGCCTCCTCCAGAGAGCGGCATGACTCGCTATCCACTCCTCCTCCTCCTTCAGGGTGATCCTCAGTGTCCTATTGTCAGTCAGGCTTCTTCCTTCTTCTCTTCTCTTCTCTTCTCTTCTCTTCTCTTCTCTTCTCTTCTCTTCTCTTCTCTTCTCTTCTCTTCTCTTCTTTCTCTTTTCCTTTCCTTTCCTTTTTCTTTTCCTTTCTTTTCTTTTCTTTCTTTTCTTTTTTTTTTTTTTAGACGGAGTTTCATTCTTCTTGCCCAGGCTGGAGTGCAATGGCACGATCTCAGTTCACCGCAATGTCCACCTCCCAGGTTCAAGCGATTCTCCTGCCTCAGCCTCCTGAGTAGCTGGGATTACAGGCATGTGCCACCATGCCCAGTTAATTTTGTATTTTCAGTAGAGACAGAGTTGCTGCATGTTGGTCAGACTGGTCTCAAACTCTTGACCTCATGATCCACCCGCCTCGGCCTCCCAAAGTGCTGGGATTACAGGCATGAGCCATTGCGCCCGACCTCTTTTTCTTTTTCTTTTTTTCAAGATGGAGTCTTGCTCTGTCACCCAGTCTGGAGTGCAGTGGCATAATCTTGGCTCACTGCAACCTCCGCCTCCCAGGTTCAAGCAATTCTCATGCCTCAGCTCCTCGAGTAGCTGGGGTTACAGGCACCTGCGACCACTCCAGGCTAATTTTTGTATTTTCGGTAGAGATGGGGTTTCACCATGTTGGCCAGGCTGGTCTTGAACTCCTGGCCTCAAGTAATCGACCTGCCTCAGCCTCCCAAAGTGCTGGAATTACAGGCGTGAGCCACCAAGCCTAGCCTTTCAGTCAGGCATTCTGACCAAGCAACACAGAATAACAAACTCTACCCTCAGCCTGACATTCTTTTTCTTTCTTCCAGGAGTTAGGTAAAGTTATTTATGCTACATCTATTCCACTGAAAATTAGGCAATGATCCCAAAATTCAAAATGAATGTGCAGATGTTAAGTGGCATGGGAGAGAAAGTAAACGTAAACAGAAGCTGTAGAAGAAAATGGAGGGTGTCAGTTTGGATGTTTGTCCCTCCCTCAAACTTCATATGGAAATTTGATCCAGTGTTGTGGCTGGGTCTAATGGAAGTGTTTGGGTCATGTGGGTGGGCACCTCGTGGACAGATTAATCCCTTCCCTGGGGTCGGGGGTTTGAGTGAGTTCTCACTCTGTTAGTTCCCTCGAGAGTTGGCTGTTAAGAAGAGCCTGGTGCTTCCCCTCTCTTTCTTTTGCGCTCTCTCTTGCCATGTGATCTCTGCACACACTGGCTCCCCCTCACCTTCCCCCATGAGTGGAAGCTTCCTGAGGCCTCCCCAGAAGCAGATGCTGGCACTATGCTTCTTGTACAACCTGCAGAACTGCCAGCAAAATAAATCTCTCTTCTTTATAAATTACCAAATCTGATACTCCTTTGTAGCAAGACAAACAGACTGAGATATACTGTATGCTCACCCTTTTGTCGGAAAAATATAAATACATGCAAACACATGTATGTCTATAACCAATATTTGATGGAAGTTATTTTTGGTGATGGTATTATGGATGATTTTTTTCTTTGTTTTTCACTTTTTATTTCCCTTTCTTTTTCTTTCCCTTTCCCTTTTCACTTTTCATTTTCAATTCTTTTTTTCTTTGCCTTTTTGTTCTCTATAGATAATGACTGCAGTCTCTATAATGAATGTGTGTGTGTGTGTGTGTGTGTGTATATATATATATATAATTATTATTATTTCTTTTTAAGACAGAGCCTTCCTCTTGTTGCCCAGGCTGGAGTGCAGTGGCACGACCTTAGCTCACTGCAACCTCCACCTCCTGGGTTCAAGCAATTCTCCAGCCTCAGCCTCCTGAATAACTGGGACTACAGGTGCCCACCACTACGCCCGACTATTTTTTGTATATTTTAGTAGAGATGGGGTTTCACCACGTTGGCCAGGCTGGTCTTGAACTGACCTCAGGTGATCCATCCGCCTCAGCCTCCCAAAGTGCTGGGATTACAGGTGTGAGCCACCATCCCTGGCCAGAATTTGTGTAATTTTTATAAGAAGAAAAAAAATTTTCAAATGAGGGTGACCATTTCATTGTCCTCAGGACTGGATGCTATGTCAGGACAGGCAGATTCTGATATTTTGTGCCTCTAAATCTTAGACACTAAATGAGTCTAAAAATGAGCTGAAATCTCTGTGGGAAGGTCAGGGCTTCTTTGCCTTGGCGATCTTTTGGAGTTGGCCTGCTGATTTTAAAATGTTTTCAATTTCATATCTCTTACCATTGCAATCCAGTTGAACCCTCCCACGGTAACAAAAACATCCTCTCGATCAGTTTGAGACTCCAACATTCTTTATTTATTTAACAAAATTTACTTCTTTTCATGATTCTTCTTCTGATGTTCTACATATTTGTTTCTTTGTTTTATGTATGTATGTATGTATGTATTTGAGACAGAGTCTTGCTCTGTCACCCAGGCTGGAGTGCAGTGGTATGATCTTGGCTCACTGCAACCTCTATCTCCTGAGTTCCAGCGAGTCTTCTGCCTCAGCCTCCTAAGTAGCTGAGATTACAGGCATGTGCCACCACACCAGGCTAAATTTTTTGTATTTTTAGTAGAGATGGGGTTTCACCACGTTGGCCAGGCTGGTCTTGAACTGACCTCAGGTGATCCATCCGCCTCAGCCTCCCCAAGTGCTGGGATTACAGGTGTGAACCACCATGTCTGGCCCCAGCCTGCTTCTTTATTGTTTATTGTCTGAATTTGTTTATTGAATGAATAAATGAATGAATGAAATTTCTTCATGTTCTTCCTGCCTGTAGGCATCCTTCTGCGGTCTGATTTTATTCCAAAGGATCTCTGATGCAAGCCTGAGGAGGCTATTTGTGCAAACAATTAGGAACAAAGTCCTGGCTGCTTCTCAGATGCTCAGGTTCATGATCTTCAGTGAGGATTTATGAGTCTTCAAGGCTCTCCGGACCTGGGACGTAGCAAAAGATAACAGGTCATGAAAACTGGGTACTTGTTACTCTGATCCTTATGCTTAAGTGAGACAAGCACAAGCCAATTGGCTGCTGTGCTCCCATCTCTCAATAGGGGATAAATATATTCCAATTGCATATCATTAACAAAAAGTTGGAGCTGTGAATTGGGGTGCCAGCTGCCACTGGCCATCATTAAAATGGAGTGTTATGGTGTTACAATTCCGGTAAATGCAAAACCGTCTTGCAGCTAGTGGGAACACATGAAGAATGAATCTCATTAAACGTAAGTACTTACTCAGATGGTTCCATCAAACTCCCTCAGATGCCACTTACTGCGCGCCTGGGAGATGCGGGTGGAAGCACACACCCTTTGATGTATGTCGCAGAGTGGCAGCTGCCCCGAGCAAAACAAAGCTCCTGCTCCATCATAGCTTCAGTGCAGATGGAAATTGAGGGAGGATGACACAGCTGTATTTCCGAGCAGTGGGCATTTAGCGACATCCAAGAGGACAAATAAGCTTCTTAAATTCATTAGTATCTTGATAAGACTGATTATGCAGTGAGCAGTGAATGGCTCTGACTTCTCAGGAAAATGAAATGAGAAGAAAGGGCAAAGAGGGGGTGGTTCTTTCCTGGAGCTGCTGTGAAGTCCCCTCAGGAGGTGTGAGCCCTGGAGAGCAACTGATGGCACACAAAGGATAGCAGCTGAAAAGGAGCCTCTGGGGGTCACCCTCCCAGAGAGCCCCTGACCTGGCCGGCCGGAAGGGCAGAGGAGAGGGCGCCCTGAGCTGTGCTGCCAGGTGACAGCTGCAGCCGCAGCCCCAGTGCACCCTACAAGGTCGTTTTCCAGGGCTGAAGCTGGAAGTGTGGATGGTGGCCCCGATTCAGCTCTTTGGGTAATGCAGAGCATTTGACATCACATCTGGTGTCAGCGATTTGGTCACGTTGGGTATTAAGGATGAAGACGGTCGCCCATGGAGGCAGGGAGTGTGGAGAAAGAACCCACTTCTGTGCAAGTCATGGGATCACAAAGTTAATATGCTTCTGCGGCTCCAGTAAAAACTCTGCTAATTGAGGCATGGCTCGGGGTCCGGGAATATAGGAAGCTTTCCTCCTCTGGTCATCACTGTATGATGTGGATACTTCACCATCTCCTTCTGGGGGTGACCCCCTCACCCCAACTACCTTTCCCAGGAGGCTGCCAAGTGCCAGGGCAGCTCTTCCCCAGAAGTGGGTGTGGGTCATGTTTTTAATGTCAATTGCCAGTAATTTACTATTAGCTCTGTGAAAAGAGAACATCTCTGATGCTTAACTCAAGTCATAGACATGAGATCGTCTCAAAAGAGGATACAATTCCCTGACAGTCAATAAACACAAGGTACGGTTATTAGACGAGGTTACTAGACTAACAGGGGCAAGGAGGGCTGTTTGAGGCCAAGTCTGGTAATCTCAGTGCTGTGGGGGCCAAGGTAGGAGGATCACCTGAGGCCAGGAGTTCAAGACCAGCTTGGGCAACATAGCAAGATCCTATCTCTAATTTTTTTTTTTTTTTTTAATGAGCTGGGTTTGGCAGCGTGCCCCTGTAGTCCCTCCCAGCTACTTGGGAGGCTGAGAAGGGAGGATCTTTTGAGTCCAGTTCAAGGCTGCAGTGAGCTATGGTGGTGCCAACTGCACTCCAGCCTAGGCAACAGAGTAAGACCCTGTCTCTAAAAGCAAAAACAGCAAAAACAAAAAACGAACAAACAAAGAACCTTAATATAAGTGCTGTGTGAATATTGTCTTGTTAGGGAATAATGACAAGGAAAGAAAAGCCTACACATGTTTAGTACAGACGCAATTTTTTTTCCTAATATTTTTCAAACTCCTGAGCTCAAGTGACCCTCCTGCCTTAGCAGTGGTGCAGTCTCGGCTCGCTGCAACCTCCTCCTCCCAGGTTCAAGTGATTCTCCTGCCTCAGCTTCTCAAGTAGCTGGGACTACAGGCATGCACCACCACGTCTGGCTAATTTTTCTATTTTTAGTAGAGATGGTGGTTTACTGTATTGACTAGGCTGGTCTTGAACTCCTGACCTCAGGCGATCTGCCCGCCTTGGCCTCCCAAAGTGCTGGGATTATAGGCGTGAGCCACCGCACCCAGCCCTTTCCCTAATATTTTTGATTGGTGGTTGGTTGAATCATGGATGTGAATCTGCGGATGCAGAGGGCATGACTTCCTGCACCTTGCATCTGTCTGGTATTTATGAGGTACAAGGATAAGAACTGGATTTTTAAAGAGTATCTTTGAGGGGCAAAGAAGACTTTGGACTAACACTCCCTTTAGGTCCCTGTAGAATCTAACTTCAGCATTTAGAAGAAAAAGAAGGCCAGGTGCGGTGGCCCATTCCTGTCATCTCGGCACTTTGGGAGGCTGAGGTAGGAGGAGTGGTTCAAGACAAGCATGGCCAACATAACGAGACTCCATCTCCCTAAAAAAAGAAAAAAAATTAAAAAAAAAGAAAATGAAATTCCCGACATTAGCTCCAAGCTCTCCATACAAACAGAACACTTTGCCAAATCGATTTGCATGTTAACAAGGGAGAATTCCATATTAACATATGATATTGAATCATGGAGCTGATGGGAAGAAAGACTGCATACAAGCAGCCACAGAGCCTCTCAGTAATCTAGGCCCAGGTTTCTCAGGTCGAGGCTCTTGGTGGATTCAGTCATTGACATATTTGTGAGCAAATGGTGTGTGGGCTTATGTCAGGCAACCACATGTGAATGAGTCAGAAGCACTTTTTAAAAATCCAGCTTTTTAAAAAGCTGTTCGTGAAATCAAGAAATTAAACACAGGCAGAAACATCAACACTGTGCCACTCCGAGGCAATCTTCAGACAGCTCTGATGTGGAATGAGTAAACTCAGATGCTGAGTCCTGAAATCATCAATCTGTCCTTGTTTTCTTTCTTACATTGCAGTATTGAAACTCAGAACATGTAACTCTGCTCAACAAGTTGATTTTGACTAACAGTTTCCGGGCCTGAATGGAATTGGGCCAAGCTGCAAAGAAATCACATTTACATTTAAATTAAAGATGCTACTTGTTATGTGGATATGATGATTTCCAGGTAGTATCTCTCTCTGCCATCAAATGCCACTTCTGGCCAGGTATGGTGACTCACGCCTGTAATCCCAACATTTTGGGAAGCCAAGGCACGAGAATCGCCTTAGGCCAGGAGTTCAAGACCAGCCTGGTTAACGTGGTGAGACCTGTCTCTACAAAAAATTAAAAACTAGCCAGGCATGGTGACTAGTGCCTGTAGGCCAAGTATGAAGGAGGCTGAGGTGGGAGGATCACTTGAGCCCAGGAGGTCGAGGCTGCAGGTGAGCCAAGATCACACCATTGCACTCCAGCCTGGGTGACAAAGTGAGACCCTGTCTCTAAAAAAGAAAAAAAAGCTATGTCTGACCTACCTGGACTGTCCAAGGGAAAAACTAGCTACAAGTTTATAGGCTGAAGTTTGTTACATTCTGCCTTTACTTGTCGTCCCTACTACAGAGGCGTTTTAATATTACACAGTGTAAAATTTTAATCTTTCTTCATCACTAAAGACCTCAAATCTTATTCCCTAATATTTCGCAATTTCATTTTAAAATTTAATTCTTAATCATCTGGCATCTATTTTCATTTAAATACAGATCTTCAATTTATATTTTACAATATACTTGTATTAAAAAGATAACATTTGAGTTACAATACAGTGTCAACAGAAAGCCTGTTATTTTTTAAGATGTTAGCATACTTTGTCACTTTTTCTTTTTGTCTATTTATTAATATTATCTCATAAGATGACATGATCAAGAACAACTGTTGATTTAAAGCACTTATTAAGTCTTAAGCACTGTATAAGCATTATACTTTTTTTTTTTTTTTTTTTTTTTTTTGAACGAGTCTCTCTCTGTCGCCCAGGCTGGAGTGCAGTGGTGTGATCTCGGCTCACTGCAAGCTCCACTCCTGGGTTCAAACGATTCTCCTGCCTCAGCCCTCCGAGTATGGATACAGGCATGTGCTACCATGCCTGGCCCATTAATTTTTTGTATTTTTTAGCAGAGATGGGTTTTCACCGTGAGTCAGGATGACTCATCGCCCTGACTGTGTTCTGTTTGTCTCAGTCTCCAAAGTGCTGGGATTACGAGCATGAGCCACCGCACCTGCCAGCAATATTTTAAGCCTGATAACTTTAAGCCTGACACCACAAGGAATATTATTGTCCATTTCAATGAGGAAAGAGACATTAAGGTTAAACATTCTTCAATACATATAGCTGATGAGAGCAAGAGCAGATAAAAGCCACCAAAATCTGTACACTAATTTGTTCTATACTGGGTCCCAAAGGCACGACTCTGCAGTTTCTATACATCAGATTGTTTTTTTCACCCAAAAACTAGCCAGGCCATTTGAAATTAATAGTTCAGAAAACCAAATTTGTTTTCACACAAATCTACATAAGGACCACATATAAAGAATTCAAAGCAGAAAGTAAACTCTTTGTGTTGAGGGCAAACTTCCTTATGTATTGTGTGTGTTTCTCCAGGCGGTAACAGAGCACATGCCACAAAAACAAAAAGTGGTTTGTGTATAGTGCAAATGTTGTATAAATGAGAGGAATTGGTTTTCTGAAGTGATTGACTTAAAATACAATCCATAGAGTAGTTGTGTGTACATGACATATACATCTCAGGAACTTGTACAGTACTTGGCACATAATAAAGCTTAATACATTTATGACAGTATAAACAACATTTGGATTATGAAAAATAATATGATTAAACTTGCGGTGTTTGGTTGGTGGTTTCGGTACGATATATTTTATGAGACCCTAGTGCCATATTGATTGTATGACACTATTCTTCTAAAACTGATTATCAAATGTATACATTAAATGTTTTCAAGCCTCAGTAATCGTGAACAAAAAGTATAAAAAATGTAAGATTTTTTTCACCCTAATTATGACAAATGAGGCATGTGTAGAAAGCATTTCTAACTATTGTTTTTTTTTTTTTTTGTTTTGTTTTGTTTGTTGTTGAGATGGAGTCTCACTCTGTCACCCCGGGCTGGAGTACAGGCGTGATCTGGCTACTGCAACACTCATCCACTTCCGGGGTTCGAGCAATTCTCCTGCCTCAGCCTCCTGAGTAGCGGGATTACAAGTGCCCCACCACCATGCTCGGCTAATTTTTGTATTTTTTAGTAGAGACAGGGTTTCACTATTGGCCAGGCTGGTCTCAAACCCTGACCTCGTGATCTGCCCGCCTCAGCCCTCCGAAAGTGCTGGGATTACAGGCATGAGCCACTGTGCCCAGCTCCGATGTTTTTGAAATTATAATTGTGACAGAAACCTTATAAAATGTTTGTTTGAGTTGTTAAAATTATTGGTTTAGTATCTTAGATAGAAGAATGCAGTATTGAAGCTGATATATTTTTTTGAAAGAGAAAAGGCAGTAGTTACAGATAGAATTTAGTCACTTAATTTTTAGGTTGTTAATAGTATTGAATATTTGGGTTTATTGATGAGATTTTCTAGCACTGAGTGGCAGAACACACCACATCTTCATGAGGAAATATTTTCTGACAGTCTCAGAAGTGGATCACAACCGCAGAGAGTGGGG